>NC_091950.1:352136307-352436307 GCF_031021105.1 Erythrolamprus reginae
CCTCATCATGTCTTATTATCCTATTTAAAAATGCCAGAGATTGAAATTGGATACCTCTATGAAAAGATGCTTTCTATCTTATTTAAATAACTTATTTAAGTTATGAGCTTAAATTTAAAGTATTATGGATATTTGAAATATCAATACATGAATGATCATCAAAAACAGGAGATTCTACTCTTGACTTTGATAGACGGCCTTGTGGATCTTCTACTCCAGGGATGTGAAACTCATGTCATCACATCATTATCACCGGATGTATTGAGATTCCCCCCCCCTTTACTAAACCAGGTGGGGGCGGGGCCAACAAGTGATGCAGCTGTTTGACACTCCTGTTCTACTCTCATAAAATTTCTGATATGGCACTTTGAACCCATCTTTCCAGAAATGCTACATATATTTCATAGTTTGGTTGTTTACTTGCAGACATTTCCTCATTAAATGACATCATCAGTACTGGGGTGAGGGTGAGGTTTGCTCCCTGTTTATACTGGCAGGGAAAGCTACTGCATATAGAAGTAACAATTGAAATCAGAAACCATGAAGAACTCAACTTCAATTGCATATACATTATATATTGTTTACAGATTACTAGAATTGGAAGGGACCTTGTAGGTCATCTAGTCCAACCCCCCACTCAAGATGGAGTCCCTACACTATTTCAGACAGATGGAAGTCCAATTTCCTCTTGAAGCTTCCAAGTGTTGGATTTCTCACAATCTCCCTAGGCAAGCTGTTCCACTGGTTGATCGCTCTCACTGTCAGAAAGTTTCTCCTTATTTCCAGGGTGAATCTTTCCTTGGTCAATTTCCCTCCACTATTCCTTGTCTGGCCTTCTGGTGCCTTGGAAAACAGCTTGCCTCCCTCCTCTCTGTGGTAGCCCCTCAAGTATTGTAACACTGCTATCATGTGTTCCTTGGTCCTTCTGTTCTCTAGACTGTCCATGTTCAGTTCTTGCAACCACTTTTTGCATGTTATAGTTTCCAGCCCCCTAGTCATCCTGGTTGCTCTTCTTTGCACTCTCTCTAGTGTTTCAATATCTTTTTTGTAATGTGGTAACCAAAACTATATACAGTACTCTAGGTTTGGTCTAACTAAGGCTTTATAGAGTGGTATTAGTACCTCCTAGTTCCTAGATTGTATCCCTCCATTAATGCAACTTAGAATTGCATTGACTTTTTTGGCTGCCAGTGCAGACTGCTGGCTCATGTCTAGATGGCTGTCTACTAGAACACCAAGATCCTTTTCACGGTCACTACTATTGAGTGTGGTTTCACCCAGTTTATAGGTGCATTTTTGTTTTTTGTTACCTAAGTGTAGAACCTTACATTTTTCTGCATTGAATTTAATTTTATTAGATAACATTAATTCATGTTTGTCAAGATCCACCTGGATTTTGAGCCTGTCCTCTGGGGTGTTAGCTATTCCTTAGTATCATCTGCAAATTTAATTAGATTCCCTTCTATTCCCTCCTCTAGGTCATTTATGAATATATAGAGTACTGGGCCTAAGATGGAATCTTGTGGTACCCCACTACTTTCTTCTCTATATGTAGACTTAGGTCCATTGAAGACTACTCATTTTGTATGGTTAGTCAGCCAGTTGTTAATCCATCTGGTTATGTAGCTGTCTATCCCACTTCTTTCTAGTTTACATTTTCTTTTATTAGTACATATTTCACTTCTATTTCATCTCATGGAAATGAGCCGGGGTGGCGCAGCAGGTAGAGTGCTGTACTGCAGGCCACTGAAGCTGACTGTAGATCTGAAGGTCAGTGGTTCAAATCTCATCACCGGCTCAAGGTTGACTCAGCCTTCCATCCTTCCAAGATGGGTAAAATGAGGACCTGGATTGTGGGGGCAATATGCTGGCTCTGTTAAGAAGTGCTATTGCTAACATGTTGTAAGCCGCCCTGAGTCTAAGGAGAAGGGTGGCATAATAATTGAATGAATGAATGAATGAATGAATGAATAAATAAATAAATAAATAAATAAATAAATAAATAAATTCTGCAGCCAAATTGTGCTGACAAGTTGCTGAATAATTGTAAAGCCAATTTTTACCCATTTTTAACAACAAAACAAATAAAATTAGGTGGTCACCATCTTTTTTTATTGTTCAGGTTAAAAAGAAAAAGTTACATTGAATGAATTTACTTGGGTTGTCTTGTTTCTGCCCAGTTTCTGCTGCTGGCTCTTGAGAAATTGATTGTCAAATCAGAGAATTTCCCCTGAAGACAATACAGATCAGCATAATCATTTTTCAAGTTTTCTTTTATCAATGGCTCTCTGAATTCAGCCAACGATCAGGAAGATGCCAACTTTTCAGCTCTGAAATATCATCACAGGCTCAGTTCAGATTGCTTCTTCTTGGAGCTTATAGGCTTATAGGAGCTTCTTCAAACAACTCCTCCCCCAAGCTCTGTTCCCATCCTTATTAAAGGCAAAATAAAAGGCTGATAAATTTTTCTAGCAACTCTCAAGCATGTTTCCTCATTTAACATGCTCAGGATGAATCACTGATGTAAACAGCTTAACATTTGTCAGCTAAAATTTAGCAGTTTAATTATGGTTGATGACTTCTGTTGGCAGTCTTATTTGCAAAGACACTGTGCAGAGTTTACAATCGGATTAATAAAATAAATAAATAATAGCCCCACCAACTGTATCTCACTTTCCATTTATGTAGTTCTGTAAAATGAGATGTCTGGTTAGCTTACCAATGTAATTATAGAAGTGATTCCCACAGATTTATCGAACTTCATCTACCATTTGGTTTTTCTTGCTGTTTCTCTTGATGATTGCAGAGGTTGTGCTGTTTAAAATGTGTAGCAATACTGAACATTCATCTCAAGGAATAAATGTGTGCATGCACACAGAGGATTCCCTTTTTGGAGTTAGCAGTGTGATGCAAACAACACAGGAAGATCAAGAAGCAATGAGCAAATAAATTAAAGGTGGGAGATAAGAAAAAAGCAAAGAAAATCGAACTTAATTCAATTTATGCTAACATTCAACTATTTCTGCCCGTAGTTTTCTATCCGTGCAATAACAGCTGCTTCCATCACATCCAGACACCACTTCATTGCCTTTTGCCCTTGAAACTTCCCATCTCTTTATTTTTTAGAATCTCATCAATTTCATTCAACCATGACTTTCTTAGTCTGCCCTTTCCTTTTGACCCATTCCTTTTCCTTTCTTCACATAATTTGTTTTGCAGTTGGCTTGTCTTATGTTCTCTCTATATGATCAAGCCACCCCACAGTACTTCTTTATACTGGTCACTCACTTCTGTGCAACTTCATTCAGCCCCTAGTTTTTCTTGAGACAACCTTATCTCTGTTGTTACAGACACATCTCAAGCATCCTTTACAAATGGTAAAATTGCAAATGAGGAAGTATAGAAAGCCATTGAAACATTCCTCAAAGACATGGCCCCCAAGAAGGATACCAGAGCTATATTTTTATTTGTTGTCTTTGAGTGCAGAGATCTCGGTTCATGTTTTGGACTTGCTATGATATTCTCTGAGGGAGAAATTACTGATTTTAGCTGGAATTGCTTTGTAGGTTCATTGATACTTAAGTGGGATAACCCACAGTTGTATGCTACCTCAGCTCAGAAAGTGAAGGATTAGGGAATGTGTAGACAGACTAATTTGGCATCCTAGAATATATAAACTGGCAGGGAATGTACAGATTTTCTAGTCCTCTCCTATTCATTTCACAAATCTACTAACCCATCCCTGAAAAGTGGCCACCAAAACTCACTAGTAGATCTCTATGACTATTCTAACCAGATTGATCCACAGCTTTAACAGCTTGACTGATAGGAAAATAGTGCTAACATTTATCATAATTTTTCCCATTGTTCTATTTCTTTGTTCTTGTCTTCAACAGAGAACCAGTACAAATACTTTGTGTTGTGGTTGGCTCTGGGCCAGCTCCTGTTCCAAGGACTGTGGGGGTTGATGTGGGAGAATCCTTACATTATCAGAGGCAGGTTTTACTGCCAACAGCTTCCGACAGTGAAGAGTCTGTGTCAGGGGAAGATTCTGGAAGTGAAGTAAGATCAATGGAGGAGGTAATTACAGGCAGCTCATTAGCTAATTACCCCATTAGTGAACTATCATCATCATTAGATTCAGAAGAGGAGGCATTCATAGATGTTCGCAGATGCAGGTTGATGTCAAGGAAGGAACAACTGCACAAGTATTATAGGAAATAAGGGAGAACACCTGTGGCTGGGGCAATTAGGCTCCCCTCCAGAGATTAGAACTGCCCCCACCCTCCTTGCCTTCCGTAAACTCCTTAAAACTCGCCTCTGCTGTGAGACATGAGGGAATTGAGGCATTCTCCCCTCCCCCGGGCCTATACAATTTATGTATGGTATGTCTGTGTGTATGTCTGGTTTAATAATGGGTTTTTTAATTTTTTAAAATTTATTAGATTTGTTGTGAATTGTCTTATTATATGTTGTGAGCCACCCCGAGTCTACGGAGAGGGGCGGTATACAAATCTAATAAATAAATAAATAAATAAATGGGGCTGCTGATAAATTACCAGCGTTGTTGCCTCTTGGCATGGGAGTTTATCTGTTTGGAGAGAGAGAGAACTGTATGTTACGTCAGGATTTTACACGGACTCTTTGAACTGTTTCAAGATTTTACCAGGACTCTTGGACTAATTCACAGTTTGGCTTGAGGACTCTTGATGGGGGGTGGGTGGCTGTGACATCTCCACAGCTGCCTTTATCTGTTTTGCTTTTGTTTTGGCTTATCACAGCCTTCAAAGTTTGTGGTTCATGGGAGAGCACTTTGGCTGGTAAAACTGCATTTGGACTGTATTTTTTCTCTGTGATAAACTGCCTTTGCTAACTTTACAAGAGAGTGTGTGTTTGAATTTTCACTTCAGACTTAATTGGGGCTTGTAACGTGATGCCCGGCATAACACTTTGCATATGTTATATCTTTCTTATCTTTCCACCCAACTCCTTTAACCATCCCTCATAAGGCCAGATTTCCAGAATCTTTAACATCTAGGTAGCTTTTTTATAATTCTGTTTTAGCTTGTCCATGACCTCTATAAAATATTGTGCACAGAACTGAATGGCATAGTATCCTTCATGCTATTTAATCTTCATGCTATTTAATCAGGAAAAAAAATAAAAGAATAATTATGTTCGCTGCCAGAAATGCAGTGCTTCCCTTAATGCATCCCAGGATTGTACTGACTTTTTAGTTGCTGCCTCATATTTGCTTACTGTTGCATGTCCAGCTGGTAGTTCCACTAGCACCACTAGATCCTTCTCAATCAGAGATCCATAAAGAAATATCTTTCCAAATGTGTACCTATGAATTTGCCTTTCCCTAATCAGTTGCTGGACCATTTTTCTTGCCACAGTTGAATGTTATTCTGTTGGATTTGTCTCAATGGTCAAAGCTCTTGATGTTCCTGATTATTTTTTATAGTTTGTGATTGAAACCAATTTGTGAGAGCTGTCATAAAATGCTGTAAGACAAAAGCTTGACTAATTTTGCAAAATGACGGGCACAGTCTTTCTCCGATATCTCCAAAAAGTATTCAGAATCAAGGTTAATATGCTTGTCTTAGAGTTTACAGACATGAATTCATATTCAGAAGGCAAGCTGGAGATACTTGGTCCTTTCCCCACTTCGACAGGGGGCACATTTTCAAACAAAATACTGAGCTGTGGCCATTCACTATTTTTATTTTGTTAACAGCTCCTCTGAGAACTATACGGTGCCCAAAGACATCCATGTAAATAAAACCATTAAGGCATAGATGACCACTTTTTCTGTAGAAAATGTACCAGAAAAAGACTCTGGAGAACTACTTATTGAATAAATTCCTCTGTGCTGTGAAACTAGGAAATTTATTATATAGATATAAACATACCAGGCAGGAAATGTATCTTTGAATACCTCCTTAAAAATTTCTCCTCCTCCCCATTATCATAACTTTGATTGTTATTATTATTATTATTATTATTATTATTATTATTATTATTATTTTTGCATATCTATGCAAGGAAACATTTTTTTGCTAATTTTCTCCTTCACCTGAAGGTCTTATAGACCCAGAAGCACTGTAAAAAAAAAACCCTGGCAACACTATAGAAATAACAAATGGTGCTTGATATCATTCACATTAATACAGTGCCGAGGACAGAAGACAGTACACCAGGACCCAGGAGGCCCATTAAACAACCTGTGGCTTTCACTAAGATATTGATAACTTTCCCTTGAGATGTCTTTACATAGAAGATGGCTTGCACGAGAAGTCCCAAGGTGTATAAATATAAGATGAATAATAGCTGTAATTTATTAGTTTCATTTTCAGACCTTGAGAGTATTGAGAGTCATAGATCATAAGAGGCAGAAGCACCAAATGCAATAGGTCTCAATAGCTTGGAACCTTCCTTCCTTCCTTCCTTCCTTCCTTCCTTCCTTCCTTCCTTCCTTCCTTCCTTCCTTTCCTCCCTCCCTCCCTCCCTCCCTCCCTCAACTGTAGTATTAATGGTGATAGAGAGATATATTGACCTCTTTCATTGCAAATCCAGCAGAGAAAGAATATCTCAAGCAACAGCTAACCAATACATGCATTTATTTACCGTAGTACTTTGCAAATTATCCCAGGCCCTAACATTCCAAGCTAAAATTAGAAGAATGGTTGAATTATACACATAATATGGGTGTTTTACACAAAGGGAACAACATCCCCTAAACACAAAAACTAAGATTCATTTCATTTGTAGCACTTTCTTTTCCTCAAATAATAGTATTTAGTACCAAGAAGCAAAATCATCTAACACAGAAAAAAAAGAAAATGACATCACTGCGCTCAGTTTGTTAACAACACTTCCCCCCCTTTGTCCATTTCTTGAAGAACTCTCCACTTCAGTTCTGCTAAATGAAGACAGAGGAAGGGCTAAGAGGATGATTCAAAAAGACCTAGCAAGGAACCAAACATTAGCATACTCTAATACCTTCTACTACCCTCTAAAAAATTTGAATTATTCACTATTGGAAGAGTAATGAAAAAGCAGAAGAAGCATCATTTCATAGTCAGCTATACTCTTTCACAATGTGTCAGTCACATTTGAAGAGTGTTCATCCCAAATTGTATCGCTAAAGGTCTTGTAGAAAAAGAAAGTCAATCCAGTTGCTTCCCATAAAAGCCTTTTTGGGACAACCATGAGCTGGATTACTGAGAATCTCTACAAACCCTTAGTCATACAATTTGGGATAAACACCCTTTGAATGGTGTGGAAGTAGGAATGGATTTCCAGAGGGAAAAAAAATGCAGATTACAGGAATCAGGAACACTACTTAGGTGACCCTGAGGACCAGTGAAGGGCTACCAATTTTTTTACTACCACACTGTGGGCGTGGCTTATGCAGGACGCCCTGCATTTTCTTTCAACATCTTTCAGTGCAAATTGGGTGCTCTGGGGTGGAGTTCCATTTTCACTACTCCATCCCTGCTGAGGACACAGATAAGCCTCCAAAGGATTCAAGGACTTTCTTAAAGGATGCACTGACCAACCGTTTGCTAGGAATATAAATCCTTCCATTCCCCACTATCCTGTCAGAGCTGCAGAAGCTTCTTGATTGGGAAGTGAAATGTCTTCAAAGAAAAAAACAAGAAAGTCTAATTGCCTCCTAAAAAAGCACCTTTGGGACAACCGAAATATTTACAAAATGTCATTATTTATCAAATTTATATGCTGCCCCGAGTCTTTGGAGATGGGCGGCATATAAATTTGATAAATAATAATAATAATAAATAATAATAACAACAACATGACTGAGAATGTCTACAGACATTTGATGTTATTGCATATACCGTATTTGCTCTGGAGATGAGAAGTAACAGGAAAACAGGATAGAAACAAAGAAACATAGAAGACTGACGGTAGAAAAAGACCTCATGATCCATCTAGTCTGCCCTTATACTGTTTCCTGTACTTTATCTTAGGATGGATATATGTTTATCCCAGGTATGTTTAAATTCAGTTACTGTGGATTTACCAACCATGTCTGCTGGAAGTTTGTTCCAAGGATCTACTACTCTTTCAGTAAAATAATATTTTCTCATGTTGCTTTTGATCTTTCCCCCAACTAACTTCAGATTGTGTCCCCTTGTTCTTGTGTTCACTTTCCTATTAAAAACACTTCCCTCCTGGACCTTATTTAACCCTTTAACATATTTAAATGTTTCAATCATGTCCCCCCTTTTCCTTCTGTCCTCCAGACTATACAGATTGAGTTCATTAAGTCTTTCCTGATACGTTTTATGCTTAAGACCTTCCACCATTCTTGTAGCCCGTCTTTGGACCCGTTCAATTTTGTCAATATCTTTTTGTAGGTGAGGTCTTCAGGGTCTTTAAGGGTTTGAAGACTAGAGCTAGAATCAGAATAGAGCTAGAAGGAACCTTAGTGGTCTTCTAATTCAGTCCCCTGCTCAAGGAAGAAATTCTATACCCTTACAGATATAATGTTGTAGACATCAAGGCAGAAGTGCTTTGAAAGATAGGATGGAAACAATGGTTTTAAATTATAGTAAAGTAGTTTTTAGTGAGATCTCAAGAAAAGGTTTTTTTTAGCAATAATAACTAATCAACAGTGGAACAAACTGATGGACATGTCTTAACTTTAAGATGCCCATCAGTTGACTATACTGAAGTGATGGATTCCTGTACTATGCAGGGGGAGCTGGATTAGAAGATGACTTGAAAAGTCCTTTCCAATCCCTTTATTTATGAAGGCATTATTTATTCCTTGAATCAGCACTGACATTTGAATATGAGGCTTTGTAGAAATACAAACTATTTTGAGTGTTGGCAGCACTATATACATTCAGTCTTCCTGAAAAGCAGGTCGTGTCTGCCACGTTGCAGTTTCAGAATTAGTCTCTAGAAAGAACAAGAAGCACAGTGAAGTGAGGAGTCAGGGAGCTATTGAGAGGAGTGGCAGCAGTTTGTTTACTAAAAGAAAATGAATATATTTGCTTTCCAATTTGCCTGAAAAGAAGAGAGAGAATAAAAATAGTAGTACTGACAGCATATAATTGTCACATTATTTTTCATTATTTTGAGCAGTTCTTGGTTTGGAATTTTGCTATTGAGTAAGAAAAAGTTTCCAAGGCTGCCAGATTTCAACTGTAAGGTCTACACAATCACTAGATGGCAGCAAAAAGATAGCATTTGAAGGGGGGAAAAATCAACTTCTTTGCTGCCATTTTATGGAGATAGATTTTTTTTTTACATGCCACGTCTTGTTTAATGCAATCTATGAAGTCATATTGGCACAGGCCACTTAATATGGTGAACTCGGGTACAATGCCAAATGGTGCAGTTATCCAGACAAACATTTTATGCATCTATATGTGAGTGCTGTGAGTTCATGTAAGCAGAATTTCCATGCAAAAAGAACCTCCATGAACTGTTGTAGGGTTGAATCTCAAAAGGATGATTTGTTGTTGTTGTTAAATGAAACCCCACATATGAAACCTCTATTTTCAGAAGAACATCTCTGCAATAGATTGGCACTAGGTAATCCTCATCTCAAGACATGAAATGACCATGACAAGGATACTAACACCCCTCTCCCAATTTCAGAGCACTTAGTCACTGCTCAACAGATCCCTTGGGTGACCACTGCCCTGTGTTGGTTACTTGATGACCTGAGATAGGCCCCTGATTTTCATGATGGGCATTGGTTGCCTGAAATCCCCCAGGATCCATTCCAAGAAAAGGCAGATTGAAGTCCCCCTAGTCATAAGGGTCAATAACAAGCAGCTGTAGAATCCCATAGGTTTTAAGAACAAAGAGTTTTGGCCTGAGCTGGGGACCTGAGATAGGGAGGAGGGTACAGGAGTGAAATTCAGCAGGTTCCTACAGGTTCTGAAGAACTGGTAGTAGAAATTTTGAATAGTTCAGAGTGTCAGGCCAAAGCCAGAATTCTTGGAGGTCTTGGCCAAACACATTGTGCTATTTTCTTTTGGAATGTTTCTTGCTATGAGAAGTCGGGAGGGGTGGTTGCATGAGGAGTTAGAGATAGACAAAATAAATTCCTTTTAGAGTTTCATCTTTCATCAGCACCTGGCTAGAAGAAGATGGGCGTGTATGGACCCAGTGGCAGAAGATTAGTGGTCCATGTGATGAACTTGTAGGTGTGGGACAGGAGAATGAACTGTAAACTGGAAGTAGAAATCCTATGGAAAACAGATATGGGTTTCCCCAGAGATGTGTCAAGATTAAGGTGACCAGACATCCCGTTCTCCGTGGGACAGTCACACTTTTTCATAATCTGTCCCATGTCCTGTGCCATTTCAGAAATGTCCCAATTTTCTTCCTCCCTCCCTCCCTCCTCCCTCCCTCCTCCCTCCCTCCTTCCCTCCCTCCCTCTCTCTCTCCTCTATGGTGATGGCGGAAGGAAATGGTGAAGCATCTTGGGGTCATCCTGGGCAGGTTGTACTTCCTGTGTCTCCCAGCTCAGGGTAGGCCTCACGCTCGTGGTGAGCTTTTTGAAGAATTCTTCTTCGGAACCAAATGAGGGGATCTGGCTGAGGCCATGCTCACAGGATATGGTCTGGGCACTGGCAGCCTGTACATCACCAAGAGGTGAGGGCATCCCTGGAGAAGAAGTTTTTTTTAAAAAAATGCAAAAACATTTTTTAATTTTTTTTAAAAAAAACCATAGCGGTGCCCATGGACCAGCACTGATCGAAACGGTTCTTTACATCATTGTGATGTCACCAGCAGGTTGCCACCAGTTTGAGCAAACCAGTCCAAACCAGCAGCACAAAAGGCATATACTGTATATCAGTGTTTCCTGACCTTGGCAACTTGAAGATATCTGGCTGGGGAATTCTGGGAGTTGAAGTCCAAATACCTTCAACTTGCTAAGGTTGGAAAACAATGCTATATATCAATATACATTTGATGACACACAAAGTCCTGAATGTAGTAGCTCATTAGTTCTTTTTAGCTTTTAATCTATTAGAATTTGTATGTATAACTTTTGCTTTTATGAGATATAGATTTAGAGCTGGTTCCGAAATAACGTTATCTAAATCAAGTAAGCTCCTGCTGGGTATCACAATGGATGGTGTTCCAAGATGTCATCTGCTAAAATTACACAAAGCGCTTAGCAGATCTTTCATCTTTCAATAAAATAGATGGGGAGCTGAAGGTTGGATGCTCTTTTACATGCTCTGACTTTGTATCTTTAGTGTAGATGCATTAGCATGGATCATTTTTCTGGTAAAGGGATCTTAAGAAAAGATTCACCATACGTGTTATAAAAAGAATGAAAGAAGTCATTCTCCTTTTATGGTTAGGGAAATTAAATAAACCAAATTAGTAACAGCACTCATGAATTTGGGTCTCAAGATCAATGCTCCCAACTTTAAAAGCTTGATGAACTGTTTGGGTGTACAGGTAGTATTCAATTTACAACCAATCATTTCACAATGGTACACATTGTTGGGCAAAGTGATTTGAGCACATGTTCATGATTTGTGTCTTTTCAAGATGGCTTCTGACTAGCAGCATAGAAACATAGAAACATAGAAGACTGACGGCAGAAAAAGACCTCATGATCCATCTAGTCTGCCCTTATACTATTTCCTGTATTTTATCTTAGGATGGATATTTGTTTATCCCAGGCATGTTTAAATTCAGTTACTGTGGATTTTTCCAACCACGTCTGCTGGAAGTTTGTTCCAAGCATTACTACTCTTTCAGTAAAATAATATTTTCTCATGTTGCTTTTGATCTTTCCCCCAACTAACTTCAGATTGTGTCCCCTTGTTCTTGTGTTCACTTTCCTATTAAAAACACTTCCCTTCTGAACCTTATTTAACCCTTTAACATATTTAAATGTTTCAATCATGTCCCCCCTTTTCCTTCTGTCCTCCAGACTATACAGATTGAGTTCATTAAGTCTTTCCTGATACGTTTTATGCTTAAGACCTTCCACCAATGTTGTAGCCTGTCTTTGGACCGTTTCAATTTTGTCAATATCTTTCTGTAGGTGAGGTCTCCAGAACTGAACACAGTACAGTGGTACCTCAAGATACGAACCCCTCGTCTTACGAACAACTCGTGATACGAACCTGGGGTTCAGAAAAATTTTGCCTCTTCTTACGAACTTTTTTCGAGTTATGAACCGGCGTTCGGAGACTGCTGAGAAGCCGCACGGCTATTTTAAAAGGTGACAGCCGGCCTAGGGGGCTTCCCAGCAACCTCCCGAACCCTGAACCCGGAAGTTTGGCAAAGGTTCGGGGTTCGGGAGGTTGCTGGGAAGCCCCCCAGGCCGGCTGTCACCTTTTAAAACAGCTGTGCGGCTTCCCAGCAGCTTCCCGAAGCCGAACGCCAAACCCGAACTTCCACGTTCGGCGTTCGGCGACTGCTGGGAAGCCGCGCGGCTGTTTTAAAAGGTGACAGCCGGCCTGGGGGGCTTCTCAGCAACCTCCCGAACCCCGAACTTTTGCTGAACTTCCGGGTTCGGGGTTTGGGAGGTTGCTGGGAAGCCCCCCAGCCTGGCTGTCACCTTTTAAAATAGCCACGCGGCTTCCCAGCAGTCACCGAACGTCGTTTTTTTGCGGGGGTTTTTTTTGGTTGCACAGATTAATTGACTTTACATTGTTTCCTATGGGAAACAATGTTTCGTCTTACAAACCTTTCGTCTTACTGCATTTCAGCTGCCATTAGCTTGCGATAAAGGTTTTTTTCCACTAGAGCAGGGCTGTCAAACTTGTCAGATGTGTCATATGTTGGCCACGTTCACACCCATTTTAGCAAAGGGGGGGAAAGTCCTGATCTGTCCCATGATGCTGCCATAATGACATGAGTTTGACACCCCTGCTCTAGAGCTATTGTGTAATATTAGAAACATTGATTAACCTTGAGAACCACAGCTGGTACTGTTGGTTCTTTTTATTCTGCTTTCTCTCCCCTTCTTGGAAGTGGAATGAACATCAATGACATCTGTCTAGATTACAAGTATTACTTTATTTCTTGATCAAATGTCAATGTTAATTGCTTTCAAATGTTAATCAAAGGGTCTTACATCTGGTGATCTATGATCAGTAATGGGTTGCAGCCAGTGAGGGGCAATACAGCGTCCCAGTAGCAAAAATGGAGCTGTGCACACAGCTCCAGCTGACTGGCAGGTGGTCGTGCATGTTGGTGCAAGATTCAGCTTCTGTGTATGTGGTGGAAGTGAAATCTCATGTGCGAGCAAGATTTCAGCGATGTATGCCAATTTTTTGCTTCCGCGCATGTGGAAATTGCCAAAATCTTGGTTGTGTGCACATCCTTACACAAGATTTGGCTTCTGGCACATTCAAAGAAGCCAAATTTCACACTGACATCTGTACCCACCTGCCGGATGTGCGTGCGCCTGCACCGGTCACTGGGAGTGTTCCGGTAGTGCTAGCGATGAGGAGCCCTTGCCTGACTATGACGTTGTGCCCTTAAGATCTATAAGTGACTCCCAGATGACAATTGCCACACCCTCACCCCTATCCTGGCAGATGCAACACCTCAGTAGATGCCGCACCTGAAATCCAGGTGGGCATACCTAGAAAAGGGCTAACTCCACCCTCTGGGCCCAGCCAGGTCTCAATAAGTGTAGTTAATGGATTTTTAAATACATGTATTTTAATTTAGTTTAAATTTTAATGTTAGATTTGTATTGTATTACTGTCTTGTTGTGAGCCACCCTAAGTCTTCAGAGGGGGGCGGCATACAAATCTAATAAATTCAAATTCAAAATTCAAATTCAAAATAATTTATGCCATCAACTTCAAACAGTTCCACGAACTGAAACCACAATACAGATGCCCACCAAATGCAGAGAAGAGATAGTTTTACCTGACAATAGCGATCAGCAATGTCTCTAAGAGGTAGTAACGTTATGTAACAAAAGGCTACTTTCTAAAATTGCATTTACAGGCAGCATTTTCATGGACCATTAATGACAAAGAATCAAACTGAAATGAAACATAAATCAATTTTATTTATTTATCTAGAAACTTGCACTCCTTTCTGTTTTCAGATAATCCAGCAACACAGCACATAAGGAGAGTTCAAGTATTTCTTCTTCACATTTAGCTTAAGAATTCCTCTTACATTTTGAATGATGGCTCTCCCCCTAAGTGTAGTGGTCTTGATCTGGATTGGCATCCTATACCTTATGCAAATGTATGCAAATATTAAACCATTAGCTCTAATTACACATTAAAGTATTTTGTCTTTTGACCCTCTGAAAATCAGGGATGGAATTTCAAATAGTTTCTCTGAGATCCAGAGTCTCGAGATTTTTGTTTTCATTTACTGTTGACTGAACCACAGCTGTCCTTGCAAGTAGTGCTACATCATGGTTATGAAAATCAGCTGTAATTGCTTTAAATATATCCTTCTATAGATACAGTCAGACGAAGACGAAATTGTTCAAGTAAAACATATATTTACTTGATTTCTGCACACTGCACTGGGAATACCAACACTCTGGTACAAATAAAAGTGCTTAATTGCAGCATTGACCCCGTTTCATTTGCTTGTTGACAGATGAGTTGATAATTTGCAATTGACATCTCTCCCGGGGATTTAATTATCTACATTTTAACAGAATTGCAGGACTCAGTGCTGAGAAATCTGTGAAGTTATTCCACCTTAAGAACAGAACTGTCCAGTTCTTTTATGAAATCTGAACTTATTATGTGCATTTGCGAGCACAATTAAGCTCTGCTGGAAACTGATTAGATGCTGACATACAGAACAAAGCATCCTGTGATCTAGTATTCTCATTCTTTTTGATAAATGCTGGCACTTTATCCACATATCCTTGGGAAGTTAGGAGGTGCAATGTGGCACTTTCTAAAGTCACAGTGTTTGGTTAGTGGATGACAGTTCAAGTCAGTGATTCAGCAAATGTTAACCCATGGCTGCCTGAAACTACACAGACTAATTATCCTCCAAACAAATTTTAATTACATTCTCCTTTTAAACATGTAGCTATGGTGTTTTGTAGAGGAAACAGAGGTTCCAAGGAGTGCTTTGATCAAATGTTTTTTTGAATCAATGCACCAAAACAAAGTGGCACCCCTGGATCAAAGTGTTCCATCACATTGGTCATACTGGATGATGAAAGATCCCCTCCTTCTATTAAAGCATCCAATCAAAGTAAGCTAACATGCTTTGATTTGAAGCCCGGACAAGGAGTGACATTTTCAAGTTAGTTGCTATGAAGTCTTTAATTCCAGGCAGTACCAATTTAATTTATTTCATTTCTAAAAACCTTGTCAAAAAACAACTCACCAACAACCAATTAACCAAAACAATAATAACAACAACAACAACATAATGCAGGGAATAGTCCAGACAGTTATCAGGAGTTAAGACTAATTTGAAGGGACAACCCCCCCTCCAAAAAACCACGACCAAATACTTTATTAGAAGCATCTGTATCACATGTGTCCATAGGAGGGCAAGGGGAAGGTGTGTGACTACATCTTCCCATAAGTATTGGGACTTACCTGCCTCTATTTTATTAATTGGAATTATATGCCACCCTCTATCAGACTCTAGATCCGTGATGGTGAACCTTTTTTTCCTTGAGGGCCAAAAGAGTATGTGCATGTGCTACCATGCATGCGTCAGTGCCCACATCCATATTCAATGCCTGGGGAGGGTGAAAACAGCTTCCCCTGCCCCCTGAAGGCCCTCTAGAGGCTGGAAATGACCTGTCTCCCAACTTCTGGTGGGGCCAGTAGGCTTGTGTTTCACCCTCCCCAGGCTCCAAGGCCCTTACTCAGGCTCCAAAGGAACCAGGTGAGGGTAAAAACACCCTCCCCCATCCCCCAAGGAGCTCTGAAAGCCAAAAATGCTCTCCCAGAGCCTCTATGCGAGCCAAAAATTAGCTGGCTAGCTCACACATGCACATTGGAGTGAACTAGGGCAACTGATCATGTACCAGCAGATATGGCCATAGATTCACCATCTCTGCTCTAGATACTCTATTCAAAGACACTATCAGATGTCAGGACACAAGCATACAAAACGTTTGCATGATGGCAGCACGGTATACAACTCAACATTTGGGAGCTGGGGTGGCACAGCAGGTAGAGTGCTGTACTGCAGGCCACTGAAGCTGACTGTAGATCTGTAGGTCAGCGGTTCAAATCCCATCCTTCCATCCTTCCGAGGTGGGTAAAATAAGGACACGGATTATGGGGGCAATATGCTAGCTCTGTTAAAAAGTGCTGTAGCTAACATGTTGTAAGCCACCCTGAGTCTAAGGAGAAGGCTGGCATAAAAATCAATCAATCAAACAAACAAACAAACAAACAAACAAACAAACAAACAAACAAACAAGTAAGTAAGTAAACAAATAAAAAAACAAAAAAACAAAAAAAACAAATAGATAAATAGATAGATAGATAGATAGATAGATAGATGAATGAATGAATGAATGAATGAATGAATGAATGAATAAATAAATTAATTAATTAATTAATGTGGTTGGCTGCAGATGTGAGGATTTATGCAATGGCTTTTGATTTCTTAAAAAACAAAGAGGCAAACTGTTGCTATTAGCATGTTGTAAAGTAGCATCTCTAGAGTTTAAACAAGATATAGTTCAGCAGATAATATGAATGGAAATTCATGCTCAAAGGGCTTTGGGAATGCCAAAAAAGCCCCCAAATAAATTTCTTTATCATCAAGAGAAGATAATGAGAGGAAGACAAGCCTCCCTTGGAAGGGAGATTTTTTTTTTTTTTGAGTGGACATTTTTTCTTCTATCTGTAGCAGCATCTTCCGGGAACGTGAAGAAAATCCTTTCTAACAGACCCTAGAGAAGAAAGTCATAGAAAGAAGTAATCATAGGAAACATAGGAAAGCCTTTTACACTAGATCAGTGTATACTATTACTTTATATCACCGCTTACCTGGTAAATGGCAGGTAACTGAAGTTCAAATGGCAAAAACTGAATGTAGAAGTCTCATGCAGAGTATATATCTTTATGCTAAGTTATTGGGAAGAGAAAGTTCATGCAAAGCCTGAAAATGAAATGTGGTGGTTAACATAACTCACAAAACATTACCACCAAATAGAGCTGCTTTTAAACAGAACATTTTCTGAAACTTAGAAGGAATTGTTGCTAAAGGTACCTCATCCATGTACTTTGCTTGAGGATGTATCTATGTATTAGATCCCTAAGCAACTTTCTACTCTGGTGCTGCATTTCAGCTGCCATTAGCTTGTACCAAATAGCCTGTGACACTGACATTATTTGCACATAAATGTATCTATGGTGAGAAAAATTGATCTGGAAGAGCGTTGGTTTAGTATTCCTATCTCAAGTGGTCAAACAGGAAGATGGCATCTTGTGATAGAGCTTTTTTCCTCTAGAGCAGGGCTGTCAAACTTGTCAGATGCGTCATATGCTGGCCATGTTCACACCCAGTTTAGCAAAGGGGGAAAAAGTCCTGATATGTCACATGATGACATGAGTTTGACACACTGCTCTACAGCTATTGTGTAATTTTTTTTTTTACAATATATTTTATTAATTTTCTTAAAATAGACAAAACTGACGAACATACATTTAACATAGAAATGGGGTTGTATCTTCCCCGCTTATTCTAGAAGTAAAATTTCAATACAGAAAAAAGAATACATTCAAAAAATACTTAAAGTCAACTTGTTACTTTAAATGAAAAGAAGAAATTTGTTTTACCTTATATAATAAATCTTCAAACATAAACTAATTCTAACATAACTCTTAAATCATATCCCTACTAATACAATTCTCTTGTTTGTTTGTTTTTTACTTTTAGTATTTCTTCTTATTTATCCATATATACACTTTGTTCCATATCTTATAAAATTCTGTTTCCTCTTGATCTTTTAACCGTCTTGTCATCATATCCATTTCAGCGCAGTCTGATATTTTCTTAATAACTTCCTCTTCTTTGGGGATATTTTCCCCTTTCCAATTTTGCGCGTACACTATCCTGGCCGCGGTCAAAATATGAATAACTAGATGTAAAATTTCTTTCTTATATTTCTGATTAGTTATGCCCAGCAAATAAAATTCCGGGGTTGTTTCTAAGCTATTGTGTAATATTAGGGACATTGATTTAGCCTTGAGAACCACAGCTGGTACTGTTGGTTCTTTTTATTCTGCTTTCTCTCCCCTTCTTGGAAGTGGAATGAACATCAATGAACATCTGTCTAGATTACAAGTATTACTTTATTTCTTGATCAAATGTCAATGTTAATTGCTTTCAAATGTTAGTACTTTTGACATTTCAGGGAATGGTGGCAAGCAATATGGGCAGTGGGTTGGGATGTTGAAAGCTAATCTGACAGCTTAATTCTTATTTACTTTGGAACACACCAGAGTCACTAATTATTAGTACCCCTTTAGATCAAATCAACTTTTTAAATATCATTTAATTTGCCACGGAATCCACAGTTAAAGGCATATCAAGTAATTAGTGGATTATTGTTTTTCAGATTTCTACTTGTTAACGTTTTGTAACGCATCACATTGAGCTATGTAATAAACTATACTGTTTGTCTGAGGGAACCTAGGACTTGTATAATAATTTATGAAAAACCCGGTTCTCTTTGGACTCAATTTGATCTGTTGGTTAAAGCACAGGAAGAGGAATTGGGAAACTTACTCCTGCCTCAAGCACAGAAATCATCTAGATGTCTTTCAGTTTTCAGTAGCTCTCAGCTATAGGAAGAAGACAAGGTGAAATCACTTCTGAAAGTATTGCTTAGAGAACTCCATGGACAAGTAAAGACTTAAAACTAACTTGAAAGGAAAACAAAAAACCAGGACAGCTCCAAAGTTTTGTGTTGCACATTCCTAGGAACAGTATTATTAATTCTGCATTGTAGCCTTTTGTTCATGTTGTTTGAAAGCAATTATGCCACCTTAAATTAGATTAGATTAGATTGGATTGGATTAGACTGATAATCATCTTCTTTTGGTGGCAGACAAAATTTAAAAAGGCAAAGATTAGAAGGGTATATTTTAGCATCAGTTCTACTTTCAGTGAGAAAAAGAGCATGTATACACTTTTCTGGATCAATGCAGCTAAGAACAAAAGCTGACCCTATGGGCCTCAAATGATCTGCACCAGTTGCATGTACAAATGTTAAGGAGGAGGTTTTCTTTTTTGGGAAAAAAACCTCGAAAATTTGATTTAGAGAAAGGTTTACTGACATTTGAATTCTTTTAAAATTTGATCTAGGAGAAGGAAAAGATCACGCTCAAATCCCTATTTAGAATGAGGGTGACAAGTATTGACTTATCAGAGGGAATAGCCTTTTCACATCATCAGAAACTCTTATTTGCATAAAATCTGGCGTAATGCATTACTTTGGCTGCTGCTTTTGTGGTTATAAAAATCAGTACCAGCTGGAGCCCAACAACAAGAAAACCCCCAAAGATTTCTGCTTTGATTTCAGCTTGCACACTGAGCTTTAATTAACTTCATCATTCCTTCTATTAAATTCATGCTCATTTAAAAGGTCTGGTTTGCCTTATTTCTTTTGTTCAAAGGAGTTGATCACCTGGGATCTTTTTGCAGAAAATTTCAATGGAGGCAGAGATTATCTGGACATTATCATTATAGACACCCTGTTATTTACAAAATGTTATTTCTGAAAAGCAAAACATGTGATTTCACCTTAAAGGGCAACTGGAAGATATGGTATTTTATAAAGAGAAGGAGGAATTCACCCTAAGTAATATATAAATGTCATCCTGCCTCTTTTTCAAATAAATCCACATTGATTTACTTCACAGTCTTGTGGTTGGCTCTGGGCCAGCTCCTGCAGCGGGGAATTTGGATGTTGGTTTAGGGGAATTATCGGGTTATCAGAGACCTGTTTGATTGCCAGCAGAATCAGACAGTGAAGTTGACTCACAATTAGAGACAGACAGTGGGGGAGAGGAATCAGACAGGGAGATTGGTGCAGCCAGCCCACCAGTCAGTGCTCCAAGTAGTGAGTCATCAGAATGAGAGGAGGACCCACTTGTGGATGCCCATGTGCACAGGCTTATGGCAAGAAGAGAGCAGCTAAGCAGGCATTGCAGAAGATAAGTGAGCACACTTGTTCAAGGGGTAATTATGTTAATGTGTTTGGTGATAAATTACAGGCATTGAGAAAGAAATGTTTGAAAGAACATTGCTACAGCTCGTGTTATTCAAGGACTTCTACTGACTTTTGGACGCTTCATAGTTAAAGAATTCTTGAGGATATTTTGAGGTGTGTGGCTGTGGAGATTACAGCTGTCTTATCTGCTCTATTGTTTTGCAAGCTCAAACATTCAAGGACTTTTTTCGGGTGAGAGACATTTAACTCCTCTATGCTCACTGGGGGCTAATGACCAAGGGCCCGGCATAACACACAGCAGTCCTGAATTCAGATGATGCATATTTTGTTCATCACAAAAGGAGAGGAACATTCTCAGATTCTTCATAGTTGCTATGCTGCAGATTTTCTACAAATCCTAAGTATCTATCAATGTCTTTCTCAGCCATATTGCGATGATTTTAACTCCTGAAATTCTCTATCAAGTATGGGCATTGGGAAGAATGTTGGAGGCTGAAGTTTACATATTCTGAAGGTGTCCTAATTGGAAAAGGATGTATGTATGTACCTATGTACGTATGTACCTACCTATCTACCTACCTATCTACCTACCTTCTATCTATCCATCTGTTTTCTTCAAGCCTATCAATTGTAAAAGGCAATTTTACTTAGAACAGCTTATGTCTGTATCTTTAATGCCAAAAAACAACATTTGCCCGCCCCAGATTTTTGAGAAGGGCTTAATAGTAGAGAAAAATGCAAAATCCAGTCTAAACACTGGATTAACTGAGCAACTAACCATAATATCAAATTAACTTGCATTATCTAGGAGTACACTGAAAATTATGTTACATTATAATAGCGTTATATAACCCTGTTAGGGGACTGATGTGAGGTTTCAAAGCAACTGGAAGGCCAGGTTAGGTTTAGTTTGTGAAAATATTGGCTTTGGAAATGTTTTGAAAATGCAGTGCAGTAACACTTTAATCAATTTCAATTTAGCGGCCTTTCAATGCAATGGACAAAGGTTTGATGAAATGTAACCTGGTGAATTTCACCTTTTTATCTCATTTAGTAACACCTTATTGTGATTTACATGATTTGTGTGATAATGTCAATTGAAATGGTTGCTGTATTTTATATTTAATGGATATTTGGGAATAGTGAGGTTTTACTGTATTTCATCACTGTATTTATTCCATAGGAAGATGGGGCTTAGCTTAAGAAAATCCTCCTCCTTCCAAACAATGGAATAGTCAGATACATTCACTTGCTTCCTTTACCATATTGTCAGCAGATCTAATATTACCTTTTGATTTCAAAGGCAAATTAATTGAAGAAACAAATCCACTGGTCTTTGTTTTGGGGAAATGCATTATATCAGGGTCAACTAATCATGTTTTTGTGGTAAAAAGGAAATTATTTTTAATTGATCTCTAAGAGTATGGTAGTAATGTAAGGACATCACAGAAAGGGGTGACACCAAACTTTCACCATTCTTTTATCCTTTGCGGAGAGGCTTAAATGAAATAGGAACATTATGTCTTGTATGTTTTTAGATTGTTGAAAGGGAATAGTCCCAAATGGTACAACTTAAAAAAAAACAAAGTGGAAGAGAGATGTATGCAACTTTTCCATTACATTTTTGTGGAGGCCTACATAGTGTTGTGGTTAGCTCTGCCCCAGCTCCTGCCCCAAGGAATGTGCAGGTGGATGTGGGGGAAACATCCACATGCCGCAGGCCTGTTTTGCTCCTGATGGAATCTGCCGACGAGGCCTCCTCTGACCAAGGAAGCGTGAGTGACAGGGAGGAGGGGAGTTTGGCAGACAGCCCAGGAGTAGATCAATCATCTGTATCATCCTTGGATTCTGAACAAGAATTAATGACATATCCACGCATGCGTAGAGTGATGCATAGGAGACAACAACTGAAGGGTTATTACAAGAGAAAATGGGGCCACCTGTGGTTGGGTGGGGCTGCTGTAATTAGTGCTACAGATAAAAAGAACAGCGTGCTGGTTTAGCCTTGTGGCAGTTTATCTGATTCATTGTTTCGTCAAAATCATGGTTTGCTGTTTGCTGTTTAAGATTGTGTGTGGACTCTCTGGACTTTAGAATTGGACTCAATTCCCCAGTTATTGGGTGAGCAATTGGATTGCATTTAACCTGTGCCTTGTGTGTACCAGAAAATCCCTATGACATTTAAAAAGGGAGCTGTTTCTGTTTTTCTGTTTATAAAAACTTTGGGTTTTCCTTTTATCGTGTGGTGTGTGTCTTCCTGGACTAATTACCCTGTAATTACAGACAGTTGAAACATGCCGGCAGAACACATAGGATCTGCCACAATTATTTTTTCTTCTCTATAGTCTGTGTTAAATCAGAGGCTGGAGACCATGAGTTGATAACAGTTCTTTTTATTGCAGAGAACGATCAGAAGTGTTCAGCTCTGTTAACAGTCTCCAACTGAGAACAACAGCAAAAGCCGCATCTATTTATACCTTTTAAAAGTGCGGGAAAACCTTTTGACAGTTATTTTGACTTGCCGCATCTTAACCAATCAGTGATCAGCTTTTAAACAGCATAGCAAGACATAACAGTCTGGTCTATCATTTTTCTAAAGTCTTCTGTAATTTTAAATTAGACTGCGATGGCAGTGCATATAGAGTAAAGATATATATCCAGAAATATCACCAGGAACATCTTGCATTCTTTTAATCTAACTATGCTAAAGACAGAGACGAGTGTTTCCTATACTCTGTTTCAGAGGTGGGTTCTAACTTAACTTCCTGCTGGTTATTGATGTGTAGGTGCACTTGTGCATTTGTGTGCGCAAAGTGGATGTGCATGTGCGGTGCAATTTTTTTAAAAATCCCAAAAATGAGCCAAAAACAAGATGGTAGCATATGTGCATTGCCAAAACTCAGCTTTTGCCCATGCGCAGAAGAAAAAACCCTGGGAAACAATTTTAAAATATTTTTTTTTAAAAAATAATTTTTTTAAAAAAAGATGGCGGCATCCATGCACTGGCATTGACTGAATCAGTTCCATGACATCATTGTGACATCTCCAGCAGATTGCTACCAGTTCCGGCAAACTATTCTGAACCAGGAGGATCTTACCTCTGCTCTGTTTACCCAATTACTTTGAATTTTTCTAAAAACAAAAATCTATCAGGTAGAAAGAAAAAGGCCATATAGAGGTTGGGAAGGACACAATGGTCTTTCACAATAATCCTCACTCCCCAGAAAAAATCCATCTTTCATCCAGCCCTTTGTTCCCCGTTTTGCAAATTATCCAATCCTGCAGCCTTAGAAATCTGCACAACACTTCTTTTATGTTGTGAATGTCAGGGGGGAAAAAGCCAGTTTTGACAGCATTTATCCAGGCATTTAATTGCTTCTTGTAAAGCTGTGTATGAAAGTGTATTTCCCAGCTCCTTTTCATAGTAGCGTTCGTATGTGTCTGTTTTAAAGCAATAATGTGAAATAACGAGATTCATCAGTTTCCTGTGCTAGATGCCCTATGGCCAGTGGTTTACTTGATCCTATGACATCACTCAAAGAAATTTATAGATCAGACTCAAGTTTATTTTGGTTGCCACTCATTACAGAAAAAGGTACCAAAGTTACAACGAAAGGAGGATAAGGATGATTTCAGATGAAGGATATATATTTAAATTAGATGCCTCAAATGTGCTCTTGCATGGCACAGTTCCAAGCAGCGATGAAACAATGGTTCATTGCTCCTAGCTGTGCATTCTAATTTTTTTTTAAAGCTTTCTGTTTAAATACATTGCTTAGTCCTTTCTTCCATCTGGTCTTCTTTTTCAAGCTCAAATGTAATCCCTTCCTCTATTAACCTGGCCATCCTCACAGCTGTCCCAACATAAACAACTGATGTAGAGGCCTAAAAACAAACAAACCCAAAGATGCTCCTAATTCCCAAGATTAAGCAAATGTTACTGCAGCAGAAAATGAGCCCTTTTATTACAACTGTATATTTACCCAGACGAGCACCAAATGTTAGATGGCTTCTTGTTTCCCCCCCCTTCCTATCCCTGAGGCTGCCTTTTCTAATCAAGTGGTGTCCATCAGATTGATGAGTGGCACCCCTCTGCCTATGGAGGTCAGTTGGACTTATGCATTTTGCATTTGCCTCTCCCTCGCTGGCCTGATTTGATTTACCATGACACTGAGATCCAGCACTGCTCATCATACCTGCAGCACTTCATGTCAGTAATGTCATATCCCAAAGCAAATACAGACCCAGGGGTTAATTGAATTACAAAGACAAGTGGCCTCCTCCTTTTCTTTCTTATTGGTGCAGGCAATGCCATAACGATCAGCATATAGAGCCAAGGCTGGAATGCTGCAGAAGCCGGCAGTTAAGAGGGGAAAAAAAAATCTAAAAAAGCGAAATAAGAATAGGAAAGAGAAGAGTTATTACTGTAAGAATGTCTGAGGTGGACATCTTGGATTAATTATTTTACTTTTGTGATTAATGTCGGTTTTTCAATTGCTAGTCTTTCCTGATAAAAACCTGACAACATTATCAGGTTCCTACCAGTATGTTTGAGGATGCTGCACTGGTAGTAAAAATTGAGCTGTGTGCGCTGTTTTGGGTGTCCTGCAGGCACGCATGCACGTCCCAGTGAGATTTTGCTTCTGCGCATGTGCAGAAACATTTTTAAACCAAAATCTTCCACAGGCGCACATCCCCTGCACATGCGCAGAAGCAAAAACTTGTTGGGATATGTCCGCACAGCCACAGGACACCCAAAGATGCACATTCAGTGCACTGTTAGCAGGGGTAAGATGAACCTGCCTCTGCCTGACAGCAATGTATGGGCACACTTATGGCTGTCTATATCAAGAAATATAGAGGGCATATTGGCTCAATGGTTACAGAAAGATGACAGACCAAGTCCTGAGCACTGTGCAATGGAGTGAGCTTCCTTTCCTTCTCCTTCTCACCTAGCAGTTCAAAAGCGTACAAATGTGAGTAGATTAATAGGTACACTTATGTGGAAGGTAACAGCCAGGGGTGGGTTCCATGTACCTCTGGCACAAGTTCACATCACAATGTTTCATATACGTGTGCTCACTTCACTCATGGGCAGGGGTGGGCAGCAGGCAGGATGGGGTGTTCCACAATGAAGATACATGCACAGCTCCAGCTGATGGGCGGCTATCACTTCCTGGATTACTGGTCTCGGCTTGGCTCTCCTTTTTCCCCCTGCTACTGCATCTGTGCTCCTTGCTTTTTTCCTCTTTCCTCCTTCCTGGCCTCGGATGAGCTTCCCTCTCTCCTGTCTGGCTCCCCTCCAGCCTCATGCAGCCACCTTCCACCTGAGCTGCAAGCAGAAGGCGTGGGTGGAAGTGGCGCTGGCAGCATTTATGCTTAGCTACCCAGTCTGAGGCAGGGGGGTGACCCAGGAAGGAGAGCGTGGGAAACACAAAGCAAATTGTCCCCCCAGCGAGCGACACTGGTAAGGTTGTAAGTCAAGGACTTAACAGTTCACTTGAATGATGAAGATCATTCAAGCCACTCCCACCTGATCACATGGCCAACAAGCCACTCCTACCCAGTCACATGACCATTAAGCCACATCCACAAAACAAGCCACACCCACAGTGTGGCAGTAAATATTTTGCTTGCACATTACTGCTCATGGGCATGCGCGCATCCCCAGGAGCGATTTCACTTCTGCACATGCTCAAATGGAGGATTCAGCATGAAACACAGCTGAGGAGCTGATCAGCTGTGCTTCAGGAAAAGAAATAAAGGTCAGTATTAACCAGGGAGTGGGTGGGTGGCACAAGATTGAGCAGAAGCCATCAAAACACAGGAAAATCAGTCAAAAATTCAGAAAAAAAGATGGCACTAAGCACGGACTGGCACAGACAGAACTGGATCAGTGATGCCAAAATTACATAATCAGCAGGTTGATAATGGTCCAGGTGATGTAGTCCGAACCAGGAGAAACTCACCTCTGGTAACAGCATTGCACAAGCCTTTGTGGTATAGTTATATTAAATTATGGGTTTTTAACTTTGTAATATTAGACTTGTATTGTATATTGTTTTCAATTGCTGCTGTGAGCCGCCCCGAGTTTGCGGAGAGGGTCAGCATACAAATTTAATAGATAGATAGATAGATAGATAGATAGATAGATAGATAGATAGATAGATAGATAAATAAATAAATACTGGTCATATGACCATGGAAATGTTTTCAGACAACACTGGCTCCTTCGACCAAGAAGTGGAGATGAGCACTACACTCTAAAGTTGGAAACCTTTACCTTAAAGGCGAAATAAATATTTCTATTAATTGTCCCCTTTCTTGGCTAAGGGACATTCTTGTTGTGTTTTGCTCCACTGCCTGGTCTATTTCATATTGTTTGCAAAACAGCTCATCCCTCTGTGTTTCTTCTTTCAAGGTCATGTTTGCTAATCCAGTGTGTTGACTGTCCTCTCATTATCATCACACTGTTCTTTTATATGAATCCAGGAAAATATATGTACTTCAAGAAGTACTACATTGGAAGCTACTCCTGGTTAGACCTGAGAAATTTATAACTATGCTTTCTATTCTTCACTGCTGCTCATACATTAAATGAAAATACCCTATGGGGAAGTAGAGAGGGAATATGGATTTTTTTTTCCAGGATCATAAATTAAACTTTGTAAGGATTAGGCCTTACAGGAAGGCCTTGCACCAGTGTTTTTCCATTCTTTATAAGGAATGGAAAGCTTCAGACAACTTTGACTAATATATCTTAAGAAGCAACATGATCTAAGATTGAAGATTCTTGCTTGTCCTGCCATCAATCTATGAATCTATTGTGGTAGCCAAAATCTGAGGAACAGATACTACTGCAAAAAAGCCACTTAACTGAGATGTTGCAAGGAATGAGTTAGCACAACATCACTGATCATTAACTGGTCTGCCACAGAGTTTAATACCAATAATTCACAATAACCTGGCTCTTTATTCCAAGTGTGACCTAGAGGGCTAAATCATGGAATCTGTAGCTCACAGGAAGTGATATTTGTGATGAAATATAGTAAGAAAGCTGATTTCAAGGGGGTAGGCAATGCATTCCAGAGTCTTCAGAGAAGGGCGGCATACATATCTAAATAATAATAATAATAATAATAATAATAATAATAATAATAATAATAATAATCTCAAAATATTATGTGTGAGAGAAAGGGTGAAGGCAGCCTCTCACTAATAGTTCCCTGAACAGCTTCTGTGGCCTAGAAGTGGAGCTCTTGCCTCACAATCAGGAGGTTATGAGTTCAATCCTAGGTAGAGGAAGATGTAGGGTTTCACTTGGGCGGGAGGTGGGTTGATGGTCTAGATTACCTGGAAGGTCCCTTCCAACTCTGTTAATCTGTTATACTGTAGATACACATAGTAGA
The DNA here is from genome assembly GCF_031021105.1 of Erythrolamprus reginae. NCBI lineage: Eukaryota > Metazoa > Chordata > Lepidosauria > Squamata > Dipsadidae > Erythrolamprus > Erythrolamprus reginae. The sequence goes on from NC_091950.1 coordinate 352,163,887, forward strand.
ATGCTCAGCCAGGTAAGATTTTGTCTGTAGGTATGAAATTTAGTTTGGAAGATTCACCATGTGTCCTTCTTGATTTTGGATTTAACATATTTTGTTCTATATACACAGATGAAAGAGCCATATATCACAAACCAAACAAGAGAGTCCTGAGTTTGGAACTTTATTTAATTATTGGAAATGTAGGGATCCCCCCAAGAGTAATGGAAAATTCCAGCAGGGAATCCTGTGGAAAATTCTGAATTTTAGACATACCCCTGTAGCACCCAAATGACCCCATATGTATGTGCATCATACTAAGTCATAATGAGGTTTGTCTGATTATGGCTTAATATGTTCCAAAAATCTGGCTATTGAGAATAGCTAAACATAGTTTATGGATTAGTATGAATCTGAGTCCAGGTAACTGTGGATTACTCAAGAAACCATGAATTTAAAAAAACCAAGGATGAGAGCAGGAATGGGCTCCCAAGAAGCCATCAGCTGCGATAATGTGACTCCCTGGTCCACTTTGAATTTATAATACTTATTAAGATTCCATCCAAAACTTGGGCTGTAAAGTTCAGCCAAAATAAACACATTTATTTTAAACATCGCAAATAGATGGAGTAAAAGATCTCAGATATGGTCTTGATTTCTGATGAGGAATCAGTCAACCTTCTCCAGCTAGAACACTTTGCCAGCTGATGCTGAGCAGTGACTATGAGTTTCAAATGCCATGTTTCTTCTTGAAAGAAACTGTCAATATGTCATTGGCAGCCAGCTCCAATTGCACTTGAAGTCCCACCGGATACTCACTTCTTGCAAATGACAGTGAAGTGATGCATCCGGAAAGCCTCCTCAAAGGAATACAGGCAGATAGTGGCGGATAATAGAACTATGCAGCATGTTAATTTTTTTCTGCAGACATTGCTTGCTATGCTGTATTCATTAAGGGTGCAAGAGAACAGTAGGAAAGGTGACCCTTATTAGTGCATAGCAAATAAAAGACCCCTGCAAAGCCTCGGCAATCTGCTAAGCCAGTATTGTCAACCTCAGCAACTTTAAGGCACATGGACTTCAACTTCCAGAAATCCCCAGAGGGTATCTGCCTAGGGATTTCTGGGAGTTGAAGTCCACATGCCTTACAGTTGCTGGGACTGAGAAACACTGTGAGAGGCAGAAACAGTGGAGGATGATTTCTGGCAAAATGGTGTTCTCTTCCTTTTGCTAAAATTATTTCCACCAGGTGGAAAAATGATTCTTTATGGTATTGTTAATACTATGAGGGTCGTCCAGAAAGTAATGCACCACATTTTTTTCCTCAGCCTACAGTAATGGTACAAATGCGAAACTTTAGATACACATTACTTCAATTGTCAGGAGTGTGTGTATAAATTTTGCGTTTCTTCAGACAGATAGCATAGCTGCAGCAGTGTTTTGAAATTGCATTAGTAAGCGTTGTACATTACAAGCAGCATGTCATCATTGAATTTCTCACTGTGGAGAAAGAAACTGTTGGGAACATTCACAAATGTTTGTGTACAGTTTATGGAGAATCTGAAGTCGACAGAAGTATGGTTAGTCACTGGGCACAGAGGGTGAGGCCATTAGAAGAACAGAACAGAAGAACAGAGGGTGAGGCCATTAGAACAAGGAGTGGTACCCACAGGGCATACATGCCCTTGTGTCTCACTGGAGGAAGGCCATAGAATGGGACGGAGATTACGTGGGAAAATAGGGAGTGTAGAAAAAACATCATTCTTTCTTGTGTTCAATAAATAATCGTTGAAGAAAAAAAATGGTGCATTACTTTCTGGGCGACCCTCATATTATAGTCATTTTAAAAGGGTGAAGAATATAGTCATGATCTTTACCTAGGAAAATTCCGTGGACATGTGGCAAAAATGCCACCCTTGCAAAAGTGTCCATCTTCCTTCTGCAACATCATCCTGCTCCAGTGTGGCTTCTCCTCAACACCATGTCAAGTGGAACTTCCCTCCAGATGGCAACTCCTAATAGTTCCTTTTGGTACGGACAGGTGGCAATTAGAGACAATTAGCATAAGTTTCATTTTATTGCCGATTTTATGTTACTAGAGCTTTGCTTCTTGATCAAGAGTTTTAGGTTTGAAAAATCCTTGTTTACTGACTGTTATATTGTTCATTTGTGACAGAAGTAGAAATGTTCTATTGTCATGCATACTAAGCAGAACAAACACACAGAGAAGTTAAGCAGGTTCTCGCCCTGAAATGTTTTACTGTCAATTGAAAATATACTTGTTTTGACCAGCTTTTAGGATGTGGATTGACCTTATTTTCTCAATTGATGGGGATATGTCCCTGTCTAGCCAAAAATTGGACAGAGGAGGAGAAAAAAGATGACTGATGGGAAAAGTTGGAGAATGAAATTATGTGAGTTATGTCTAGAGCAGTTAATGGTTTCTAGTTGGAAAAGGAGTAGAAAGTTCCACAGGTGGGATCTCTGGAAGAAAGGAAGGGAAGATCCAGAGATAGCTATTAGATGTTCAATCAGGATGGGAAGGAAAGATGCAGTTGTCTACAGATCATCTTCACACAACACTGAAGATGAGAAGGGGGAGATGTTGGAGCCCAATTATCTGGGGGTGGGGTGGGGGGAACAGGGCAGAAGATCCAGCTGGAGGTTCTTCCCCCAAGACAGAAGTAGTAGGTGTTCAGCTGAGAAGATCCAGGAGAAAGTCAAATCGTATGAACAGAAGACAATAAATCCGGTGCATTTTGGAGCTCAGAAATGGGGGAAGGAAACAAAGGGGGGGGGGGAGAAGCAGAAGAGATAGAAGGAGATCTAGAAGGAAACCTAACATATTGTTGTAAATATGTATTATAAATAGGTTCCCTCCCTGCAAATAGTTAAAAAAATCACTATTTTTAGTCAGAAAAAAACCATGGTTAATGCTCTTTTGCTGTCTAGCATATCAGACACTAAAAGTGTGTTTAAGTTAATGGAAGGCAGATTTAATTCAAACATCTGGAAAATTTCCTACTGATAATAGACAATAGAATCAATAGATACTGAATTTTTCCAAACTGGATGTACTTTCTAATTCATGAACCTCTCTTTGTTTTTCTCATTGATAGTTGCAATGTTTAATAGGAATATATGTGCATCTGGTACTATGTAGATTGAAAAAAAATGTATCTAAGCTAGAGCCAAGAGTTCTCTAAGTCAAAAATGTTCCCCAAGTCAGAAATATCTCCAACCACAGTAGGTTTGGACCATTAATTTTTTTTTAAAAATGTATACCTATATCATTTTTTCCATCTTAATATTTCTTTATGAAATGAAACAAAGAATTAGGAAGATGGGGATTAAAAAAATAAGATATAAATTAATGGGAATGATTCAATGGGAAGAAAAAGGAATATGGCAATTAGAGGACATTGACCAGATAATGTTCCATGGATGATGTTGTGGTTCAGCCTGAGGCTGCTCAGGGACTGGCTGTGTCTCTGCTGGCTCCATGCCCGGAGGAGGATGACAGCGAAGAGGAGGGGGCTGAGCAGTCAGATGGGGGAGAGGAAAGTCAGGAATGGGACGAAGGAGAACAGCATGAGAGCCCCGGGGCTCTCCCCAGCCAGTAGCTTGGAGTCATTAGATGATGAAGCACAAGCTGTCATTGACATGCAACAGAGATGTTCAGATCAAAGAAAGGAGCAATTAAAGAAGTATTATCAGCACTGAATTAGGAACAGCTGGGCTTGGGTGTGGTCCTCCTTAGCAGGGTTTAAAATGCAGGCAAGCCCTTGAAGCCATGTGGAGTGTTATCAGTTAGAGTTACGGTGTCCTGCTTTGTTCTCGGCGTCTCTGTTCCTGGCTTGTGGCCCAGCAGTTTGGAAGACCCGTGGGAGGTGTAGGTCTGCTATCTACAGCCTCGTCTTGGCAGCAAGAATCCTGTATTGCTGCATGGACTTTTGCCTTCGTGTATATATTTGAAGATATAGCATTTTCCTGTTTGTAAGGACAATTTCTGTTACCTGTGTTTTTCTTGAATTTTATAAACTGCCTTTGCCTTTAACCGGTGTGTCTGGCTTCTCTTTTTGGGTTGGTCTTGGCTTCTGGAGTGACCCAGACAGAACAGATGAGAACCAATTATTGTTCAGTAAACTACTGTATAGAATAATACTTGCAAAAATAAGACATTAGAATTCAAACAAAAACTCAGGAATCAATTGCATCAATTTTCTTCCAAAATAAATGAGCTGAAACACCAAACGCTTGCTCACAAAAAATGCTTTTCCTTTGAGGGGAAGGACAGCAAAAATGAAACTAATCTGGCTTTTCATGGTAGGAAGTTCCAGAATCTGAGAGTGATAAGCACAGTTCATTGCATATTAATGAAACAGATGTGTGTTTTTCAAACTTGGCACCTTTAAGATTATAACTCCTAGAATTACCCAGCTAGCATGCAATTCCCGATTGATCACGGTGGTTGGAAATTCTGGGAACTGATGTTTACATATCTAGCTGCTAAGCTTGAAAAACACTGAAATAGATTGATCGAAAGCTCTAGTTTGAGCCTCATTGGCAAGTACAAAAAAAGAGAGAGACCTTTGAGCTAAGCATTGGGATTACTTAAAGAGCATCAATGATCCTCTTGTTAGTAGAGATTATGTTTATTACCCTAGGAGCCTTTTCCAGAATGGTCTATGCCACACTTTCATTCAGCTGTTAATCAGCTAAAATAAGTATAGCTTAAGACAGCTTCATTAACAGTGATGAATGTTAAATATAAAGCATTAACGTCTTCTCTCTAATAGTCTAATATCTTAGGGTGGCAACAAGGCATGGGGAAAAAGAAAAATAAACATGTGAGACCTGCTAGGAAGATGATTTTCAGGAGATGCTTGGAAGCTAAGATGAGAGATGTTCATTTTGCTTCACTGTTGTGTCTTCAGTTTCCAGCATTTGCATATCCTACATAATTTATGTTGGGAACATGTATGTGATTTTTTTTAAATAGTAGAATAGTAACAGTAGTAGTGGAGATTGGGGCAAGAGGAGAGAGATCTGCAACAATTTACCAGGTTTTCCTTATAGCCTTTCCAACTGCAGCTTTTCCCATTTAATGTCTATCTGTTTATCTGTCTGTCCATTCTATTTGCCCATCCTATCTATCTACCAACCTTCCAATCCATCTATCTAATCTATCCAATCTATCTATCTAAATTGATGTATATTTTATTTCCATTCTTTTCTCCTGCTGTTCCTAAAGAATGCTAGAGAGGATATACATGATTGTTTATTTTTTTAATCTTAGCAATAATTTTCTAAACAGTCTGGTTGAATGAAGACTGGGACAAATAATTTAGTAAACTTGTTCATTTGCCAAATTTGCTTTCCATCAGAAATGACTCAGCAAATTACAGAATTTTTTTCTGAAATTCCTTCTATTACTATTGTTTTAAAATCATGCAATCCAGAGTCCATGGCTTCCTTCTATTATGCAAGCCATAAATAGGAACTCAAGAATAACTCATAGTTTCTACTACGGGGAATAATCCAGAATGCTCAATTGTTGATCAAATTCTCCATTTGATCAACTGGCATGCTTCTTAATTTTGGTAAGACAAGATTTGTCAAAATTTTCCTCAAAATATTCATCATTATAATTTAATAATAATAATAATAATAATAATAATAATAATTTATTAGATTTGTATGCTGCCCTTCTCTGCAGACTCCGCAGACTCATTATGATGAATATATTCCACACATTCTACTGCACAGATATTGGATGTTTATGGAGAATCATCTGAACATCAGCAAACTACTAAGACCACAACAGGCTTCATTTGGTGCAATGGTCTGTAATCCATACATCCTATATCTTTAAGGAGACAATTTTGATACCCATATGGCAGACAAAAATATTTGCACTTTCAAACCCAGCCAGGGGTGAACTTTACATTTTCCCTTTACCAGTTCTGTGGGTGTGGCTTGGTGGGCATGACAGGGGAAGGATACTGCAAAATCCCCATTCCCTCCCCACTCCTGGAGGAAGGATATTCAAAAATCTCCATTCTCACCTCACTCTGGCCCTGGGGCCAGCCAGGGGTGGTATTTGTCAGTTCTCTGAATTACTCAAAATTTCTGTTACCAGTTCTCCAGAACCTGTCAGAATCTGCTGAATTTTATCCCTGGACCCAAATACAAGAGAAATGTAAGAATCTACAGTACTGTAGAACAGTGTTTCCCAACCTTGGCAACTTGAAGATATTTGGACTTCAACTCCCAGAATTCCCCAGCCAGCGAATGCTGGCTGGGGAATTCTGGGAGTTGAAGTCCAGATATCTTCAAGTTGCCAAGGTTGGGAAACACTGGCCTAGACACTCTGCTCAGTGACTCAGAATTGATAAAACATGCAACACTAAGTGCTTCAGCAAGAACAGTGTACCCACAAGAGCATTTCACCACCTGAGTTGTAAATTACAGTGCTGCTGGAGAAGGAGAAATTCATTTTTTAAAGATATTGCATTCTGTTGGGCCGCGCAGTCACATATCTTTACAATGGGAAACACAAATATGTAACACTAGCATGAACTGAAAAAGACATGTATGGAATTTAAAATTAATAAGAATAAGAAGGTATTTATGATTAAATTTGGAGGAAGGCATTTTAGCTAACTGGTGAATCCCAGATTAAATCTCTGATTTCTCCAGTTCTGTATCAGACAGCCTAGGAAGATATTATTAAGATTAACAAACCCAGTTTAAAAGAAATGGGCCCAAATATTGTCATCCAGCAATATCTACAGTTGCAGTGTCAGTGTCCTCTTAATTACCTTAATCAATAACAATCAGATACTCCTAGTTAAATCAGGTTTTTTAGAACCTTATAGCAGACTCTTTTAAATAAAAGGAAGATGGCCTGTTTTCTCTCTTATTACCCCAGGTCCCTTGCACTAATGGTCAGTTTATTCCTCTGTTTCAAGAATGTATAATACTCAGAAGATACAGTTCTTTCATCAGATTCTCTGCTCACTTTCCTAAGAGTCCCAGATGATAAGAATCTAAAATAACAAGTGATAGTTGCTATGGTAAAATCATTTTTACTTGCTGTTGTGTTTGGGCTTGGGCCAGCCGTTGCTCCCACATATGGGAGAGATGCGGCACAAAGTGAGTGTGAAAGCCTGGCTGACAGTCAGGAAGATGTGGCAGACAGCCCCAGGATGAGGCCACTGGTTCAGAGGAGTTGGCAGACAGCACACAGGACCCAGCAGACAGCCCAGGGGATTTGGCACGCAGCCACTGGGACAGACTCTCCTCATTGGACTCTGATGCAGAACAGCTCATAGACACGCGTAGCCGGAGGGCCATGCAAAGGAGGGCTCAATTAAAGGACTATTACCTGTGATCAGAGTAGCACCTGGGCTGGGTGTGGTTCTCATACTGAGGGCTGGGTGTGGGTCCCCTAATGAGGGCTAAAGGTATAAAAGGGAACAGAGGCAAAAGGCAAACTGTGGCTGTTTATCTGTGTGACTTTGTGGTTCCTGCTCTGAAGTTTCTGTTCCATGCCTTTGACTTTCAACCCAGCCTTTTCAGGCAAGTGGGAGGTGAAACCTCTGGGACTAGCTGGTTGCTCTCGAGTCTCCACGATTCAAAGGACTCCTGAAACGTTTCTGCTCCATGCAGGTTGTCTTTGTTTGCTTTTTCCTGCACTTTGTATTTGGCCTTGCACCATAGTTTATTCCTGACAATAAGGACTGTTTTCGTTAACCCTTTTTGTTTGTTTAATACAAGTTTGCTGATTAGAAAAGCATGTGTGTGTTTGATTTCTTTTCCCTGGACTGTCAGGCAGAACACTTGCTAAAAGTACTTGCCTAGTTGTGAACATAATTCACAAATAACAAAAAAAAAAATAGGCTACAATCCACGTTTGAACCAAGGTGGGATATAGAAAAATATAGGTGCTTTTTTTGAATCAAATCCAGAATTTTTACAAGCATAACACTTCCTAGTTTTCAAATACCTTAAGAAAGAAAAGAAATACCCCAAAGAATGAAAATACTATCATGGATGATGATTTGCCAACTAAAAGGCATCATGTTTTCTAACAGCCTAATCCCAAAATGGACGGAGGCATGGATTGCACATTGATATGTGTTCTCTGAGACCATTCCTTTTGCCCAGATGCTGATTTGGGAACCTAGCAATTTTCTGGCAAGCTTCTAAAGAAAGCACGGGAAAGAATGTTCTCTCCTGTCCCATCTTTCCTCACCATTTTACTGGAATAAATAAAGCACAACAGTGCATCATGTCATTATATTGCCATGCTTTGACTGGTGCTATCATCAAACAGTTCATAAATTCTTGCAATAAAAAAGAACTAAACTGTCAACATAGAGAACACTAAAATTGAATGTGTCTCTCTCAGTTTCATCGCAATTAGGAGCTGCTAAATGGTTACAACCAATTCTTCTCACTCTTTCCTTAATAGCCTGATTTACATCAATTGCAGAAGAAAAGAAACCCAGTTAATGGAGCCCCCACTTCCTCAGCGGCACCTTGTAATCCACAGAAGAGCAAACCTATGCTTATGGGATTTATCTCACATTACCCAATATTATGATTTGGGGAAAAATAAACTTGAGGGTAAGGAGAAAGTTTTCTCCTGCACACACGTAAAAGGATGCTCTATTTCACTGCAAATAACTCATCCAGGGAGGGATGTTTCATCATGTTTGCAAAGCTCAGTGTTGGGGGAAGAACCTCCACACATTATCTGTCTAAAATTTCCCCTATGCTGAACTTCTATATGGTTTTCATGGGCCAAGCATGGCTGAAAAAGAGTATAGCTCTACAACAAAAATGTATTTAATCCCAAACATACTCTCTAAATAATAATCCCAAACACACATGCAAAATACACTTCATTTTGCATTTAGCTTTTTTTCTATGCATGGGATTACATTGTGAATTTTAGTAATCCAGTCAGTAATTTCAGCAAATGTTCCAGTTAGTGAACATTTCTAGTATTCATCAGTGATAATTTACAATACTGAGGTGAGCACAAGATCATTCCTGGTTTCAGTGATGCTGATCTCTTAATTCTTAACAGTGATAAGGTTTCTACAAGAGTTTAATGGAGCAAGCCTGATGCTAGCCTACTGCAGAAGAATAAATAGCAGCCAGGCCTCATAGAGCAAGAATATTTTTCTAACCTCAGCTCATTCTTATATTGCTAATAAAGTCAGAAACATTGTAATTTAAGGGTTGGGGGCAAGGGATTGTAAGGCAGAGTTTACAGTTTGGTTAAAAGCATCTTATAGACCCTGTTCTGAAACCAGAATAGCTTTTTCAGTTATGGTTGTGAAGTGCCATCCATCCTTGATAATGAACCTGGTCTTGAGATACCCTTAAAAATGCCTAGATACCTAGGGAGAAAAATGCAAATAATAGTAAAGAAGGGTCTGCATTTAACATGTAATGTTTCTTTAAGATTTTATTCATAAACCAACAATGAGTCAAATAGGTTTAAGCCTATTGAGTTAAATAGATTTTAGGAGGTGTCTTGTTGTATCCACTTTTGGCCATTCCTATAACTCGGTATGCACTCAAACAACAATAAAATGGAACTGAGCGTGCTGAGAAGAGAGAACTTTCCTAAATAGAAGAGACTTTGGGAAAAAAAGTTCATCTGCTTAGCAGGGTTGCAAAGTTGACTCTTCTATGACATGTGTATTTTAGCTCCCAGAATTCCTGAGCTAGCATGGTTGGCTCAGGAATTCTGGGAGTTGAAGTTCACAAATCATAGAAGGGCCAGCTTTGCCTACCCCTGTGCTATAGTAATGCAAGCCTCATCTAATGCAGTAGACTTCTACTTGTATTTTTAAACAAAAATAAAGATGGAACGGATGTACCCTGGTTGACTAATGTGTTTTAGATTCAAGTCTAAGTATCTGAATGTTCTCTGTAGTCATAGAACTATAACTAACCTACGTAATAGTTTGTCACAGTGAAGGAAGCATTAAGTGCTCCAAAATCTCCTGGTAGACAGCTGCATTGACCCTGGACTTAATAGTGGACCAACACCAGAAGTTGGCATAGTCCCCAAATCAACACAGACTGTGGAAACTTCACACTGGTCTTTAAGCATCTTGCAGTGTATGACTCTCCATTTTTCCTCCATACTCTGGGTCCTTGGTTTCCAAATAGATGCAAAAGTTTCCACAGTCTGCGTTGATTTGGGGATCCATGTCATCTGCTGGTGTTGGTCCACTGTGCTTTATTAAGTCCTGGGTCAATGCAGCTGTCTACCAGGAGATTTTGGAACACTTAATGCTTCCTTCACTGTGACAAACTATTACGTAGGTTAGTCCAGAGTCAATGCAGTTGTCTACCAGAAGATTTTGGAGCACTTCACACCTTCTCCCACAGACGAGCTTTATGGGGATGCTAACTTCATTTTCCAGCAGGACTTGCCACCTGCCCACACTGCCAAAAGCACCAAAACATGGTTCAATGATTATGGGATTACTGTCCTTGATTGGCCTGCAAACTCACCTGACCTGAATACCACAGAGAATCTATGGGGCATTGCCAAGTGAAAGATGAGAGAGACATGAAACTGAACAATGCAGAAGAGCTGAAGACTGCTCTTGAGGCATCCTGGTCTTCTATAACACCTCAGCAGGGCCAAAGGGTGATAGCTTCCATGCCATGCCACATTGAGGCAGTAATTGCTGCAAAAGGGGCCCAAACCAAGTACTGAGTACATATGCAAGCTTATACTTTTCAGAGGTCTGATATTATTATATGTACAATCCTTGTTTTATTGATTGCATGTAGCATTCTAATTTTCTGAGATTGTGGATTTGGGGTTTTCATGAGCTGTACCCTATTACCATTACAATTATGACAAATCACAACTTGAACTATCTTGCCTTGCATATAATGAGTCTCTCTCATATATTAAGTTTCACCTTTTAAGTTGAATTAGTGAAACAAATGAACTTTTAACAATATTCTATTTTTTTGAGTTTCACCTGTATTAATATCTTACACATAGATCCATCTGTTGGCTTCCTATAAAATTGTATGTTCCTTCTAAAAGAGTGCAATAAATATCTTCTATTGTAAATATGTCATATTTTAATATGTGTGGAGAAGGAATAGATTATTCTGAACAAGCTGAAGTAGAAACCCTTATAGAAATAGCTATAGAGCTTAAAGTTGATTTGCTAATGGTTGAAAGAATGGTATTTTAAAAATATCAGAATATTGCATATTGAGCCAGTCTAAGAATGATTGGGAAGTTACTTAATATGGAACCTTTTCCGGGTGATTAAATGTCTGGAAAAAAAAATTAAGCTAGGTTTGAAAAATTACTCTTATGTTATTTCTGAATCATACTAACTCTTACTGTCTAATTCAATGGGAGAATTTTCTGTGTCCCCCCCTTCCAGGAAGAAGTAAACATTTTGCACACACCCCAAATTCTCCACTGAGATGATTGTTTGCAATATTCAGCACAAAAAAACCTCAAGCGGCTTATCAGCGTGATTGGGGTGTAATGTATTGAAATGATGGCTTATTTTATTTGACTTCATGCTGTCCACTGCCAACATTTTTAGACACAGTAAACATACAAGTCTTTCCTAATTTCTACCATAGAAGCCAAGCACTACATGAGCTTCATCATATTTCCTCATCTTAGCTTTCAGGAGACTTACGTTTGTCTCATTATCTCCATCTCTCTCCTCCTTTCTTTTCATCCCTGTTAAATATTTTTCCATGGTGTCTCTTAAGGGTTTGTTATCTGCACTTCATATCTCTTACTCTGTGCTGTGTGCTATTGTTCGGTGCAAATCCCCCCTACTCCCTGTGCCCCAAAAACACATTCACCGGAGTCACACACACCTCTGGCATCGCTCCGTGCCCTCCCAGGGGGGCCTGCACCACTATCTGAGAAACACTGCACCCGCTAAACTAAAATAACAAAAAATAAATGATGTGAATTGTAATTCAGAAATTCATATATAAATGAATATATAAATTCATATATAATTTCTTTAAATTTGTTTTTAGAATTTCATACACAACTCTTTCCTAGTACTGGATGGAGGTGTCTGGAATCCTCAACTTTGCAAAAAGTAAAAAAAATGTATTAATGCTTCATTGTTGAGGATACTGAATCAATCAGTCAATCAATGTGATTTATAGCCCTCTTCTGATAAAATTAGCATGTAAATAGAAATGAGGGATTAAAATGCATGTGGGATGTTGTTCTGTCGGGCTCTCTGGTACACTCCTCCCAAAAATTCACAGGTACAAATTTCAGACACACACACGTTTGAAAATTCAAAACAATGTTCTTTATAATGAAAATTCACTTAAACTAAGCCCTCTTTTGGTATAGCAAAGAGCACTGGTCTCCAAACAAACTGGTAATTTGTACAAGTCTCTTATCAGTTCTGTGATACTTAGCTTGCAGCTCTGAGGCAATTCACAATCCTTCTTCTTTCACAAACTGAAACACACTTTTCTCTGGTTTAGTTTCAAAGCGGGGAAAAATCAGCACACAAAAGGTCAAAGTCAGTAAAGCAGTCATGAAACACAACGATCAGATAATCCTCCACAATGGCCAAACCCACAGGCTGCTATTTATAGCAGCCTCACTAATCACCACAGCCCCAGCCAACCACAGGTGGCCTCTTTTTCTTTGATAATAATCTATCAGTTGTTGTTGCCTATGCATCGCTCTCCTCATGTGTGTCTGTATCATTAACTCTTGTTCTGAATCCAAGGAGGAGCTAGATAATTGATTTCCTTCTGAGCTGTCTGCCACACTCTCCTCCTCCCTGTCACTCATGTCTTCTTGGTCAGAGGAGCCTTCATCATCAGATTCTACGGGGGGGGGGGGCAAAACAGGCCTGCAACATGTGGATGTCTCCCCCAAATCCACAGTCCTTGGGGCAGGAGCAGGGCCAGAGCTAACCACAATAGGTGTGCAACATTCTTTCAAGATACATTGCTCAGCACTAGAAAACAACAGCCAATGTCTTAATAGCTGGCCATTGACACCCCAAGCAATCAATAAGCCACACATAACCAGCTATCACATAAATACTATGCATAGAATAGGCCAAAGCATTTATTCTGGTAGAAGTTCCCTGAGGATGGGCTCTCGCACAAGTCTAAAAACTCGGAATATCAAACCTTGGTCCCAGTGACCAACCCAGATTGGATATTGTAGCTTGTAATAGTTTATAATATAAGACAAAACATCTGATTCATTGGCTAATTATAGCACTATATAATAATATAATAATGATGGCAACATTACATTTTCAAAGGTCTTTGTGCCATCCCCATTTATGCTCCAGATCTTTGCAAGGACTTGAAAGTAATAATGTTTCAAGGGTAGTTCTTTAAATATATTCTACCGTACTAAGGCCACAAGCTACATTTATTTCTTAAGAACATAAGAAGAGCCATGCTGAATCAGGCCAAAGCCCATCGAGTCCAGCATTCTGTGTCACACAGTGGCCCACCAATTGTCCATGGGGATCTTGAGCAGAAAGAGAAGGCAAGATCCTTCCTTTCCCTTGACCCCCAACAAGTGGTACTCAAGGGAATCCTGCCTGCCTCAACCAACATAGAGGCAGTGATATGTTCTTGGGATATGTTCGATTCACTTCTGTAAAATGGTGCACTATAAACAATGTCATTAGCAAAAATGAGAAGTATAATTTCCAAGTCAGAGTTACTCAGATTCACTTACATATGTCCTGTGATGAATTTTACAAGTCTTTTTTGTGGCATTAAATCATCTTATGACAGTTAGAATGAGCTCACCATACAGAATAAAATAAAGTTATTTTAAAAAGTTGCCCAATTGTTCTCTTCTTTTCCATAAGGTAAGCATTCTTTGTGATCTAAGTGGAAATAGAAAGTAGGAAGGGAAAAAAACCCTATACTGTGTGTAGTACACACTCATACACACATCCTAAAACAATATGATGTTTTCTGGTAAGAAAGCACCGGGTATGAGACTATGTCACTCTGTGGAATTAAAAAAATATTGTCAGAAAAAAAATAAAGCTGATGTTAATATTTTATTCCTTTTGACCATTTTCTCCCTGGGAAACAGTTTTGCTATTTTGTGAGCATTTGAGGAGGCAAGAAATAGTTGAGAGCCCAACCGTCTCAGTATTTCCTCTTGATAACTGGAGAGGATTATCTGTCTGTCAGGATCAGAAAAAATTCTGTTCATGGGCAACATTAATAATCAGGTGAGAATAGAGATAAATGTATTGAAACCACTGCAATCTCTTTTTCCTCTGAAAAATGAAAAGAAATGAAACTTGTTTCAGGAAAGGATGGTTTGTATGAAAAATAAATATCAGGATGGCTGTGCTTAACACTTTTCCTGATATCAATTTCACCTTTGTATTCAACCTAGATGCATGAAAGCTCATATATCATTTACAATGAGCAGGACAATATGAATCTGAGATTTTAAAAACTGAATGCAAGAATAAGTAAAATGAATGAATTTGTCCATCTAAAACACTGACTATTTCACTATTAAAACTCTGATTTGAAATATGTGCATATACAGTGATACCTTGTCTTACAAACTTAATTGGTTCTGGGACGAGGTTCTTAAGGTGAAAAGTTTGTAAGACGAAACAATGTTTCCCATAGAAACATTGTTTCTATGGGAAACAATGGAAAAGCGATTAATGCATGCAAGCCCAAAATTCACCCCTTTTGCCAGCCGAAGCACCCGTTTTTTCGCTGCTGGGATTCCCATGAGGCTCCCCTCCATGGGAAACCCAACCTCTGGACTTCTGTGTTTTTGCGATGCTGCAGGGGAATCCCAGCAGGAGAATCCCAGCATCACAAAAAAGAGCACTTCGCTGGCAACGGAGGTCTGGAGGTGGGGTTTCCCAGCGAAGGGAGCATCAGTGAAATCGCAGCATCGCAAAAACACTGAAGTCCTTGAAACCCCACCTCCGGACCTCTGTGTTTTTGTGATGTTGCGATTTCACTGAGGTTCCCCTTGCTGGGAAACCCCACCTCCGGACTTCCGTTGCCAGTGAAGCGCCCATTTTTGCACTGCTGGAATTCCTCTGCAGCATCACAAAAACAGGGAAGTCCAAAGGTGGGTTTTCCCATGGAGGGGAGTCTCAGGGGAATCCCAGCAGGGCAAAAATGGGTGCTTTGCTGGCAACGGAAGTCCGGAGGAGGGGCATCCCAGCGGCGGCGGTGGGTTTGTAAGGTGAAAATAGTTTGTAAGAAGAGGCAAAAAAATCTTAAACCCCAGGTTTGTATCTTGAAAAGTTTGTATGACGAGGCGTTTGTAAGACGAGGTATCACTGTAGTCAAATTTGTGGTGCTCTGACCAATCGGATACACAATGTCTTTGGTACCACTGGGAGGTAATTTAATTTGGTGCATTTTTCAAGAAGCACTGTCAATTGTAATTTTTGGAGGATAAATCCATGTAGTCATCCATGAATCAACCTCTTCTCCTTTCCCCATGCTTTAATATTCAATGGCTTTAGTGTGCCACTAGTATAGATGAGCTTTATTTTTTTCTAAGCAAGTTTTCCCCATTCAATTTCCTTCTGGATATATTAGAGTACTGTTCCAAAATTTCTCATCCAACAAGTGAATAGGGAATTATGAAGGTACCCCAGGTTGGTAGGCCAGCTATACAAGAAGTCTGCAATCCAGATCAGTCTTAAGTAATATGAATGTGCTGAAAGCCTTAATTTTCATCACTTTCACTACATGGAAGTCAAATATGGTCTGTTTCACTGCTGAAGGAGCATTCAAATCATGCAGTTATAGATTTGGAAGGGACCATTTGAACTACTGAGTTCAACCTGTTGTTGAATGCAGGAATCAAAGTATCACAGACAGATTGTTATTTAATTTCTGCTTGAAGAAGTAGAGCCCAGTGCCTTTGTGGGTAATTTATTCCACTATCAAACAGCTCTTACTGTTCAGAAGGGCTTTTGTGGATTTTTTGGTGTAACATTTAAGCAAAACCTGCCAGCCTTCATAGATTGATTATTCAGTGTTCTGCGCTCTGAAATAAGAGAGGTCTTGATCTTTCTGTGTGTGATGTCCTTTTCGTTATTTGAAGAATTCTGCCTTAGTCCTGCACAGTATTTTTCCCCCTCAAGGCTAAACATACAGTATATTCCTCAATCTTTCTCACATGACCTTATTTCTAATTCTCATGTAATCTTTATTCTTCTCATCTGAATCAGTTTCATTTTCTTTGCATCCTTTAACCCTGCTGTTCTGTTTGTAATTACTGTACACGTTTATGGTTTCAGGTCAAATAGACCCAAACATAAAATCATTATGTTGATTTTAGCTACTGTAAGTGTTTTTTTGAATACCTATTTCATTAGTAAACTGTATGTGAACATGATTGATCATGAGCCGGGGTGGCACAGCAGGTAGAGTGCTGTACTGCAGGACACTGAAGCTGACTTGTAGATCTGAAGGTCAGCGGTTCAAATCTCATCACCGGCTCAAGGTTGACTCAGCCTTCCATCCTTTCCAGGTGGGTAAAATGAGGACCTGGATTATGGGGGCAATAGCCTAGCTTTGTTTAAAAAAAGCGCTATTACTAACATGTTGTAAGCCGCCCTGAGTCTAAGGAGAAGGGCGGCATAAAAATTGAATGAATGAATGAATGAATGAATGAATGAATGAATGAATGAACGAACAAACAAACAAACAAACAAATAAATAAACAAATAAACAAATAAACAAATGAAAAATGAAATTTAAAATTAATTTTTATTTTTTCAGGAAAAGGTAATTAGTATACATGTGTACTGTTTCGGATCTATTTGACCCGAAGAGTTTTACAGGTCTGAAACTTGTGATTGATGTACTTTTCCTCATTTAAGGGGTGCTTACTCTGAGTGTGGTTTTTTTTTTTTTTTTGGGGGGGGGGTTGGGGTTTGTTTTTTTTTCTTTTTTGGTTTACCTGTTCCTACGTGCTGATTGTTACACTTGTACTCTTCGGGTCAACATTGACTTTTACAGGTCTGAAACTTGTGATTTATTTACTTTTCCTCATTTGAGGGGTTCTTACTATGAGTGTGGGTTTTTTGGGGGGGGTGTTGGTTTTGTTTTTTGTTTTGGTTTACCTGTTGCTATGTGCTGATTGTTACACTTGTACTGTTCGGGTTAATATTGACTTTTACAAGTCTGAAACTTGTGATCGATTTACTTTTCTCCGGTTTTCTTTCAGTTTTTTTCCCCAATATGTTCTCTAACCATTTTTGAATCCTGTTCCAGAATATTTTTGTCCTATTAGAAAGTCACCACATATAGTAATAAGAACCATTCCCCTTCCTACATTTCCAACATTTAGGTGAATTTTTAAACTCTATTTTAGCTAATTGTATTAGTATTCTATGCCACCTATTGAACATTTTATACCAGTTCTCTTTGTACATTGTGGCTTGTGTTAGTTTTTTGTTTCTTGTCCATAGTATTTGCCATTCATCTAAATTTATTGTATCTGAAGTTCTGGGGCCATTTAACCATTGTCTCTTTGACTTGTTCCTCTTCCATTTTGTAATTTAACATATATTGGTAGTTTTTAAATTGATTTCTCATCTGTTCCTAATAATATTTTATCTAATATTGTTTCTTTTTCTATACTATGAACTTTCTTGTCCTTTTCATATTTGACTTTATTTGGAGGTACTCCCACCACTCTAGTTCTATTCCTTCACCCCATAGTTCTAATTTAGTGTTTAGAATTCCTTCTTCTTTTGTCTGTTTTTTGTAGGTTATAATTTTGCCATTTTAAAAAAAAAAAATTAAGATGTAGGCTTCTAATGGTGAAAACCAATTGGGAATGCCTCTATACATTTTTTTAATGTTCATCCATACATTTAATATAGATTTTCTTATATATAATGAAATGTATATAGTACTAGAAATATTAAATGATGGCAATATAGAAATATCACAATAGAAAATAAGAAACACGTTGTCCAATGTTTTTATAATGTTTTGTTTATGTTTGTTTATGTATGTTTATAATGAAATAAAGCTTTTTTTGGGGGGGAATGGAATGAATGAAAACAAGCCTGCAAAGGGCTGGAAGGAGGGAGTAGGAAGCCAGGAATATTGTTAGCATCTCGTTAGGGTTGGGAAAAAATCTTTTGAAAAAGCTACATTCGGAGTATATTATGCACCCAAATTTTCAGTCTCTTTTAGGGAGGAAAAAGGTGCCTCTTATACTCCAAAAACATAGTATACAGTATTAGGAGCACACAAAAAAATCAGGCTAGGGCTTATCTTTGGGGTAGGAATAGTTGTATCATATGATGATGTTCATCCATCATGTTCGAAGAGGACCTTGACATCTAAATTGGGGGGATGTCAAAACTGGTGCATGAACTGGACAGTGGTCAAGGCAGTTGGAGATGGGATGGGCACAGTGGGCATGAATTGGATTAAAGTGAGGGAGAGGTGCGCACAGTCAGCCTCACTCTGTCTTCCCAGATTCCATCTTTCTCCAATAGCAGGACAATGGTCAAGGCAGTTGGAGATGGGCTGGGCACAGTGGTTGACTCTTTCCAGTTTTACTGTGGTCTTAGCATACCACATTGCTTGCAAAGACTGTCTTCTGGAACTTTATCCTATTCTAGTAGATTTGATCCATTCCGTCCGACAGAATCTGTCTTCACATGCTCAGGATAGGAAGTCCATACAGAGAGTGGTACGGACAGCTGAGAAGATTATAGGAAGCTCACTTCCTGTTATTCAGGATACTGTTTATAAACGCCATGTGCTTAGAGCTCAAAGCATTGTTAGAGACCCCACACACTCACTTTATGATCTGTTTCTGCTGCTCCTCTGTGAGAGGAGGTTTTGAAGCATTTCTAGAAGGACTGCTCAAATCTGCAACAGCTTTGTTCCCTATGCATCTAGTAAACTCACAAGATTCATTTTTCTCACTACGTACATGTTTGCATCTGAATTTGACTGTGTTGTACCTCTGTGTCATATAATCTATGTGAATATGTGGGTATGTGCTTATTTATTTATTTATTTATTTATTTATTTATTTGTCATGTTTATGTAGTGTATATTGAATGTGGTTGTATGCAGTAAAATTTCACTTTAATATATGCCAATTAATGTACATTTAAAGTAACAATAAAGTTATTCTCTCTCTAATCTTATGTGGAATTATTTAGTCCACTCAATTTAACAGCATCTGCAAATTTGACAACCATTATCTACATCTCTTCATAATCTCTTAATTAAAATATTGAAAACTAAAAAGCCAAGACTAATTTTTGTGGCGCTCCATTCCAGTTTGATCAGGAACAGTGCTAAATACTTCTTGATTACAATTTTTGAACCAGCTATAGATCCACTTAATTGCTTAGTGTCCAAACCACATTTAAAAAGCTTACTAATTAACATGTCGCCGGGTGCTAATCAAATGCTTCATAGAAGACAAGTATATTGCATTTAGTGTGATTTATTAAAGAAGTTACCAAATCAATATAGGAGACAAGGTTAGTCTAGATAAATTTGTTCTTGAGAAATCTATAACTACTTCTGGCAAACATCACATTTTAATGGGCTTAAAGACACATCTTAAGAATTTTCCTGGGCACTGAAGTCTTTGTAGATTGCTGAATCGTCATTGTCCTCCTTCAAGATCATGTGAAGTGTTAATACCACTTTATAATGCTTTGGTGAGGCCACATTTGGAATACTGCATCCAGTTTTGATTGCCACGGTGTAAAAAAGATGTTGAGACTCTAGAAAGAGTGCAGAGAAGAGCAACAAAGACAATTAGGGGACTGAAGGCTAAATCATATGAACAGTTGCAGGAACTGGGTATGTCTAGTTTAATGAAAAGAAAGACTAGGGGAGACATGATAGCACTGTTCCAATATCTCAGGGGTTGCCACAAAGAAGAGGAAGTCAAACTATTCTCCAAAGCAATTGTGGGCAGGAAAAGAAACAATGGATAGAAACTAATCAAGGAGAGAACTAAGGAGAAAGAATTAATCTGTGGAAAAACTTGCCTCCAGAAGTTGTAAATGCTCCAATACTGAAAGTTTTTAAGAAGTAGTTGGATAATAATTTGTCTGTAGAGTTTCCTGCCTATGCAGGGGATTGAACTAGAAGACCTTCAAGGTCCCTTTCAAATCTGTTATTCTATAATTCTATAATGCTGTTATCTGATATCTTGCCACTTCTTCAGTATTTCTCAAAGATAGTATATAGTATGGCCAGACCATTAGTTCTTTTCTTCAACATTTTATGATGGACATCATACAGTCCATGACTTTGTTTCTATCACTTAAACGTCAATGTTGGGTCTTAATCCTGTCCCTGTCTTTTTAAAATTCTTTTAGATTCCAACTATTCTTAAATATTTTTCCTCATTAGCTTTTCCTGTTGCGGTATCTTATGTATTGCTGCTGTAGATTTATGTTGAAATGTTTTCTTATTCTTATTTAATTACATTCCGTTTTAATTTGACTCAAGAATTTTAGCATTACATGATCACTTTCTCCAATGTTCTTGCTACTTTCACTTTTTAGTTTCCTATGGTTTTAAGTCAAGTCAAGGATAACTGATCCTTTTAGACATTCTTCTAGGAAAAGGTTCTCAACAAGGCAAATCAAGAATTGGGCCGCAACACCTTATTATTATTATATTATTATATTATTTATTGGATTTGTATGCCGCCCCTCTCCGGAGACTCGGGGCGGCTAACAACAGTAATAAAACAATGTACAATAATGATCCAATAAATACTAAAAATGATTTAAAAACCCATTAATATAAAAAACCAAACATACATACAGACATACCACACATGAAATTGTAAAGGCCCAGGGGGAAAGAGCATCTCAATTCCCCCATGCCTGGCGGCAGAGGTGGGTTTTAAGGAGCTTATGAAAGGCAAGGAGGGTGGGGGCAATTCTAATCTCTGGGGGGAGTTGGTTCCAGAGGGCCGGGGCCACCACAGAGAAGGCTCTTCCCCTGGGTCCCACCAAGCGGCATTTTTTAGTTGGCAGGACACAGAGAAGACCCACTCTGTGGGACCTAAACGGTCTCTGGGATTCGTGCAGCAGAAGGTGGTCCCTGAGATAATCTGGTCCGGTGCCATGAAGGGCTTTATAGGTCATAACCAACACTTTGAATTGTGACCGGAAACTGATCGGCAACCAATGTAACATGGGCATATTTGGGAAAGCCCATGATTGCTCTCGCAGCTGCATTCTGCATGATCTGAAGTTTCCGAACACTTTTCAAAGGTAGCCCCTTGAAGCATTGGTAGAGTTTGTTTCTGAAGATACCAGAATAATTAAATCTTTGCATTGAATTACACTGGATTACGAAAATATATATTTAAGATATTATATATTGTATATATAACATGCTTGGAATAATTCCGTTGTGTTTTATGGTTTGGCCAGAATGAATTATACAAAAATAAACATTTGAATTTTTAAAGATAAAGTTACCATGACAACCCAAACTGTATGCATATCAAAATTAAATTTAGTGAAACTCTATGGGTACCTTTCATATTTTGGTAGTATTGAAAGCAAAGTGTTGCATTCAAAGCTGAAAATATTCTCCTTGAAAGCATGACCCAAACCATTTTTAGCTATCTGACAAAGTTGAATTCTCTTGTGCAATTCCTTTTTTAAGTTTTTGCTATACAACAACCCACAGATTAAATCAATTTTGTACCTCCTCTGCAGTTCACACTTCAGATACCTATTCTCACATATATTTCAGTATCTTGCATTATCACTTTTAAGCTCTTTTCTATCTCCTTTAAATCTGATAAAACATTTAATTTCCCATTGGACTGCATATTTAATTGTACCCAGCTTGAACTGAGTACCCTTTTAAGCAGCTTTCTTTGGCAATTTTTCTTTAGGATTTATTATATTTAAATATTCACATGCCATTTATTCTGCTTGCGTGTGTCTGTGTCTGACTATAATTGCGATGTCATTTTCAATGTAAAACTATCAGAGATAATTTGTCTACAACCACTTTTATAAGTCAGTGGGTTGGCAGAAGCATAATCATCAGTAGTCTCCTTCTCAATGTAACCTCAACCAATAATAATATATAATATGGTTGGGGACCTATCACATAATGTTGAAGGATTGCCTTAGGCTGAGTGTCATGTGCACTGACTTCCAAATGCAAGAACAATAGCTCAAGAGCATCTCAGTCACGAGTGTCCAGATTTTGGACTATAAACCCCATCATTCCCTGCCAGCATGTTCAGTAGACAGAAAAGGTTGCCGTAGTCACACAATATCTGGAACCAAGAATAGGGAAGCACAGCAAAAGCTAGCAGAAATTTCATCCCCCTTTACTTGTCTAAGAAGATTATCATGTAATTATGACTATCATGCATTTCAAGCTGAAATGGAAGAATTAACTTTTTGCATTAATTATTTAGGCCAGTATATTTCTCTCGTTAAGTTTAATTTGGCATCTGAATTATTTTTGCACCATATAAACAAATCGCACTGCATATAAGTTGTTGGTAAATCACATATTTTATTGAAAGTCTAGCTGAATTAAATCTCTAAAATATAGTATTCAATAACTGCCTGCTTTTCATAGAAAAGAAGTCCACATATAAATAAAACTAAATGCTACATTTGTTCTGGGTGTGATTCATGATCACTTCACATTTTCTCTGAGGACTCGAATATCAAATGTCAAAGCTGCATTTCATAATTTTAAACCTAAAGTCTGCCAACAACTTGGAAATTAATACAGTGCTGAACAATGTTATATAAATAGACCCAATTAATTTCATAACAGAAAACATCACCAACCTAGATGCATACCAGAATAATGGAGAGTTATCAGAGCAAAGGCCTATCTATTCCAGGATTGTGTTTTCCACACTCACCACAAAAATTTCTCCAGGAAACTGAGACAAGACATCAACTTAATAACTTTCTCTTGCTGTTGATACCTGACATTATTCAATATAATATTGCTTCTGAATACAATTATCTTAAAATGACATCACCCTGAATAATTAGCAATGACACTTAAATTATTTATCTACTTCACAGTACTTCACCGCCCTCTCTAAGTGGTTTACAAAGTCAGCAGACTGTCCCCAACAATCTGGGTCCTCGTTTTACCACCCTCAGAATGGTGGAAGGCTTAGTCGACCTTGACCTGGTGAGAATCAAACTGTGAAACTGCAGGCAGCTGCCAGTCAGCAGAAGTAGCCTCTAGTACTACTTTCTAATCACTGCGCCACCACACAACCTACATCCCTGTCCTGTGCTCCAATAGGCAGCCACCTGACTTTGTAGAACTTTGCCCCAAAGACTGGTGAGACCTGAGCAGTTGAACTGGGACCTTTTGCTGACAAAATCAATGCTGATTCAGATTTATTTATTTATTTTATTTTATTGGATTTGTATGCCACCCCTCTCCGCAGACTCGGGGCAGCTAACAACAGCAGTAAAACAGTACAACAAAATCCAATACTAAAAAACAGTTACAAACCCATTATATAAAAACCAGTCATACATACAAACATACCATGCATAAAATTGTAAAGGCCTAGGGGGAAAGTGTATCTTAGTTCCCCCATGCCTGGCGGCAGAGGTGGGTTTTAAGCAGCTTACGAAAGGCAAGGAGGGTGGGGGCAATTCTAATCTCTGGGGGGGAGTTGGTTCCAGAGGGTCGGGGCCGACACAGAGAAGGCTCTTCCTCTGGGTCCCGCCAAATGACATTGTTTGGTTGACGGGACCCAGAGAAGACCCACTCTGTGGGACCTAACTGGTTGCTGGGATTCGTGCAGATATTTCACCAATATCAATTTTTTTTTTCAATTCTCCTTCTGCTCCATATCTGACATTTATTGTTAAAGGGACCTTTTTCTTGGCATGAGTGTCTGAAGCTTAAAAAATTATCTGAAAATAAAATATATTTGTTTCTACCTCAGTTTTCCTTCTGTCAAGGGATACCATTGAGGGCCTAAATTTAGGACACTAATTGGCATCAATCCAGTTCCATCTGCATTTCTCCTTCTGCTCATTTGACTCTGCCCTACTTTCAAGAGGGTTATCAAAGGGGCGGAAGGCCTTAAGCAATGCAAAATCGCTCCCCTCAAGCCTTTCGTTCATTTGCAAAAGCGTTTGGCAGAGATGATTGCACCCTTTGGGGCCACGATCTCATGCTCCTTCAGACTCACCAAGGCTGCCTGATGCTCCAAAAGTAGATTGGATGTTCTGCCTTGGCAGCCTTGATGAGTCAGCAAAAGCTGAGCAGGGTGCACTTAGCTCACTCACCCTCTGCTCTAACCACTCGACTTTTGGAGCATCAGGAGTAGGTGACTTGGCAGCTCAGCTGGGGCCGGGGGAGAGGGAAACCAGTCCATGCAAGCAGCAGGCTGGCGTGCACATGCACATACACAGCTACATTCTTGCAAAAGAGAAGAGAAGCCTTTGGGATGATGCTTATGTGAGTGCAGCTCACATAAGTTTGTCTCTTATGCAGCCAGGTTCCCAATAGGCCACAGCCCAATAGTGACCCACAACCTAGGAATTGGGGTTATGCAATAGAGGGAAGAAAGAAAGGAAGGGAGAGAGGGAGGGAGGAAGGGAGGAAAGAAAGAAAGAAAGAAAGAAAGAAAGAAAGAAAGAAAGAAAGGGAGGGAGGACTGCATTTGTTAATTGTTTCACAGTGAGGAATAACTTACTGGATATAAAGTACAGGGTGGGAAAGGGGCTTGGCCACTTATTTTGTCTTTTTTTATCTTTTCTTCCTGTTATTCTGCCTCTGAGCTAGCTATTTTGGAAATACATGCCTTTAAAAAAAATCTAAATAGGCCACACCTCAATGGTTATGTCTCTGTCACTTTATAGTTATGCTTTTGACACTTCTTCAGAATTCCAAATATGCCCTTGAAGTTCATAAAGGTTGCATCTTGAAATGTTGCTGGAAGAATTTAGGCCCACTAATCTCACCCTTCCAACACCCCTCTGTTAGCCGGGAAGATTAAGAGGTCAACTATTGATTAATATCCTCTTACAGAATGAAGCCAGCATCAAATGAGCGCAAGCACACAAGAGCAAAAGGTTAGAAGGGCCTCAAAATAGATTTACAAGTTTCAGCTCTTTCAGAATTGATAAACAAATTAATTGCCATAAACACCAGCTTGAGCAAGTGTGGGCTATTCATAAATATTCAGCAGGTCTGCTAACCCACACCTGCTGGAAAAAGAAAACCAGCTTTTCACTAAGCCAGTGACCCAGATATAAAAGGGAATGCTAGGAAAAATATGGATAAATTGTAGCTTCTCAGATCAATGGATAATGTTATTCTCTTCATCCTTTCATAATAACAGATGGGGGAAGTGATGTGATACCATGTGAATGGTATGAATGAAGGAGTTTGGGGTTTTGTTTTGCCTTTTCTCCTTCCATTTTTCTTGATTAAAAATCTACTGGCTGCAGCTGTATTTTGGGTGACAGAGAAGTCTGAAGCTGTAGGTGATGTTAATGAACTACATAGAACATAAAAACACAACAGTAAAAGTCCTGGATGGAAACTTCTAAGTGTATATTAGTAGAAACAAAATTAAATATTTTATACTTTAACAAATGTCATTCATTATACCTTTCTACAATTTTCTATTTTTGTACATAATTCTTGCTATTATCGCATCCTTGCATTGATTAAAACATTGTTTTTTGTTCTTTAAACTCCTCACCTTCTTCCTTCTGCTGATGTCATCAACTCTATCCAGCCACAATTTTCATTTTTTGGGGTAATTTTTTTAAAAAAATTCTCCACAATTTCCATATACATACATATATATAGCCGACAAACTATATTCTATATGTGTAACAATATGTATAACAATAAATGTAACAATATGTGTTACACATATAGAATATAGTTTGTTGGCTATAAAAATTTAACTGCCTTGGATATGGCCCCTGGAGGGGCTGAGAGGCAAAAAGGAAGCAGTATGTTCCCTCCCCTATAAGGATGATTTGACAGGGAAAAAAACATATCATTCTTCCCTGTTATAAGCGGAGAGGAGAAGAACCTATGGTCTAGAGCAGGGGTGGGCAATTAATTTTGCCATGGGGCCGCATGAGAAATTGGGATGGTTTTAGAGGGCTGGACTAATATAATTAATTCAGTTCTACCCAATACTGTATATACTATTTATATATAGTATATACCGTCACTGTGCTGGAGTGTTTGTGTGGTTTCTGTGCTCAGCTGCTATCGGTAGGAGGTCGGGATCCGCTCCAGTGTGAGGATGAAAGAGCTCACCCTGTCTGCCGGGACTCCTCTGGTTCCTGCTTTCCTCATGAGTCACAGAGAGCAGGCGGGCTAGATGCGGCCCGCGGGCCACCCCTTGCCCAGGTCTGGTCTAGAGGTTAAAGCTACTGCCCTACAGGCAGACTCCAAGGTTTAAATCCTGGTAAGGGTATGACTAGCTGATGAGAATAAAATAGCTTGAAACAGATCTATACTAGTCTCCCTTCCTTTTCATTATCAGCAAAAATATGTTTTACACACCCTCACACACGCAAACAAATGCATATACCTTAAAATATATCAATAACATACACAATTATACATTTTAATCCAATCATCCTTAAATCAATATCATATTTTGCACCCAGTGTTCCCTCTAATTTTTTTTGGGGGTGGGCGGAAAAGTATAGTGTCTGAGCGGCAGTCTCTTCAGGACTGGGCGGCACAGAAATAATAAATAAACAAACAATCAATCAAACAAACAAACAAATAAATAAAAAACCCACCCTGTTTTGCCTCAGAGAATTTCAAAATAAAATACTGTACTGTGTGTCTATAACAGTGAGCTCATAATAGGGCAACTCTATCAATATCAAAATGCCACTTAAATAGTTGAGCTAGTTTCAAACTACATTTTGATTTTCTTTCTCTCTTCCTTACTCCCATTCTTTTTCTTTCTCTTTTCCTTCCTCTCTTTTTTCTATCTGTTTCTCTCTCTTCCTCTCTTCCTCTCTCTCTCCTTCCCTCTCACTCTTTCCCTCTCGGCTTCTGGGCAGGTTTGGAAAACTCTGAGTTGATGATGATTTTTAAGTGAGCGATTGCTCACTGCTCAGCTTAGAGGGAACTATGTTTGCACCTATTCTATACCACTGCTCATCAGTCTGTTTTTCTTCATTTCTTTACACTCTCCTCCCTCTGTCTCCATCTCTTCCTTCTTCTTCCTTCTCTCTCCCTTCCTACTTCCCTCCACTCCTTCTCTTCTCCTTTCACCTTTCTACTTCCTCTTTGTCCCTCTTTACTTTGCTCTGAGTGATTCTTAACCTAATTCATCTCATATTTAACAGATTGATAACATATGCCCATACATTTTTAAAATGTCAGTGTAGGCAGAGTTTTCTTAATTGTCCCATCTTTCTTGACCCGTTCACTTTTCTTGATATAGCTACCTTGTAAATTTATTCTCATTCATTCTCTCTATATGACCAACATTCTTCATATTCATGTGGTTTCACTCCATTCACTCCATTCTTATCACCCCTTTTTATCAAATGCAGGCAGTGAAAGGCTACCAAATTTTTTACTACCACACTGTGGGCGTGGCTTATGCAGGATACACTGCATTTTCTTTCAACATCTTTCAGTGCAAATTGGGTGCTCTGGGGTGGAGCTCCATTTTCACTACTTCACTGCATCATGTCCCCCCCCCCCCCCGGGTAGTAGCCCAGCCCCTGAATACAGGTACCCTAGTCCTCAACCTACAACCACAACTGAGCCCAGAATTGATGTTGTTTAGTCAAAAATTTAAGTGTGTTTTGTCACATTGTACAACTTTTCTTGCCACATTTCTTAAGTGAATCACTGCACTTTAGTTAATATTAGTAACATGGTTATTAAGTGAATCTGGTTTCCCCATTGACATTGCTTGTCAGAAGATCACGTGACCTCAGAACAATGCAACTGTCATAAATAGGAATCAGTTGTTGAGCATCTGAATGTAAATGATGTGACCATGGAGATGCTGCTACAATCAAAAGTGTGAAAAAAAATGGTCATAAGCCACTTTTTTCATTGCTGGTGTAACTTTGAATGATCACTAAATGAATTGTTGTAAGTTGAGGACTATCTGTATAACTATCTTGGTCACAAAATTGTCATTGTGGGGAAAATAGGAGGAGGAAAGAGTATTAGGTAGGTACATTGTCTTGATTTATTTATAGAAATTAATAAAGGCAGGATTAAAATGTAATAAATAAATAAATGTACTATATTAAGCATAATTTTATTAAAACAAAGGGACAACACTTATTTTTTGCTCTGTGTTGAACCTATTGTTCAGCACTCCTTACAGTCTCATGTATGATTTTCATGTGATGGAACATGTGACTCTTTCTCATAGTTAGTAGACAACATTTAACTTTCAATTTGAATCATATGGTAGAGAATTGAAATAAGAATGCTAGTTTTAATTGGTTATATTTCTCTGTAACTGCATTAGTGTACAACCATAGTGTTTCTTACAGCTGTACTCTAATGGGAGTTACCTTAATTATGGAATTTGATAAATGGGCCAATATAATTTCAAAGATCTAAATCCAATTGAATGCATGCCCTTGGCACAGGTTTTAGCTTCAGAGATGAGCAATGCTATCCCTTGACTTTTCCCTCCCTTCACATTAAAGTAGAAGGTCATTTTATTAGAATAACAATCAAAGCTCCCTTATATCTAATTTGTAAATTGCATTTCAAAGAAGCTAGTTGCTACAGTGTCTTCATGCTTCAAATGACACTCTGGCCTCACTTTCGGTCCTTTTGTATTCTTATACTTTGTAAATCAGTTATTTCTCTGTTTTAGGTTTTCTGCTAGCGTAGAGCAATGTTCAAACTATCTTTGATCAACATTTCATATAAAACGTATCTCATTTTAGAGACCCCTTTTCTTAGAGTCCCTTGGAAGCATAAGACCTAATATGGAATAGAATAGAATAGAATAGAATAGAATAGAATAGAATTCTTTATTTGTCAAGTGTGATTGCACACACAAAGAATTTGTCATTGGTGCATATGCTCTCAGTGTACGTAAAAGAAAAGATACATTTGTCAAGAATCATGAGGTACAACACTTAATGATTGTCATAGCATACAAATAAGCAATCAGGAAACAATCAATATTCATATAAATCGTAAGGATACAAGCAACAAGTTACAGTCATACAGTCATATGAGGGAGGAGGTGGGTGATAGGAACAATGAGAAGACTAATAGTAATAGGAATGCAGCCTTAGTGAATAGTTTGACAATGCTGAGGGAATTATTTGTTTAGCAGAATGATGGCATTTGGGGGGAAAAGGTTCTTTTTCTATGCTAGCTTTTGAAAATAAAATAATTGTTGGAATCCAACCAGTTGTTATTTGGGTTAATTTTTCCCACTACATTTCATGATATAGCTGGCAAGAGAGAAAGCTTTAGAACTTTGAAGGGGCTGTTTAAAATTACCCTATGGTTTGGTTGAGGCAAAGCTTTGTAGTGACTTTGCTTGTATATTGGGGGTTTTTGTTTGAGAAGGAATTCTAGTCTTAAGTGTTACAAATTAAGCAAATGAAGTGCAAAGCTCTGCACTTGTCAATGAGCAATGTGTATTTTGTGGACTTTGAAATTTGAATCTAGGTTAGCGGACTGCAGAAATATGCATATTTAAAAATTTTCCTTGGTCATTGGAGATGAAAGTTAAACTGCAGAACATTGGACTGGGGCGCCTTGCTTTGTTAGACTTGCAATGAGCAAGTCTAACTTCCTTGCAATGGTTTCCTGCCACTGACAGTAAGCCACCTTGAGTCCCATTGGGATTGGGCAGCATAGAAGTTGAATAAATAAATAAATAAATAAATAAATAAATGAATGAATGAATGAATGAATGAATGAATGAATGAATGAATGAATGAATAAATACATTTCAGCCAGCTGGGGAAAAAAAGGACAATGGGCAGCAATCTGTTGCCCTCTCCAGCACTCTTCCAATACAGTCACTCTATGAGCCAACCATATTTTTATTTTAGCATTCACCAGGTTGTACTAGCTACACTTGAAGCCTTATAATTTGTCATTGTTCTCATACAATATTCACTTCCTTTTTGCTTTAATACTAACATTTATAATACTTGTTTTAAGGCCACTCTTCCACATATCACTGTCATTCTCAGACAATCATCTAACATGCTCTTTCCAGCTCTACTGCACGTCATTTTCATCCTATCACCTTTAATTTAAATCCTGTCCAGTCTGCTGCTTAGCCCTTATTTAGTACTTCTAAACATTTCTTTTGTTTCTATCAAAACTGCTCTGTACTTTCTCTGCCTTTTAATTTGATTATATTCTTTGAAGCTTTTTCTCTGTATATTTATTATATGGCATCTTTCTTTCATTTGCAACTGCCATTCTCTTATGCACATTTTCCTTCATCCACAGTGTCTTTCGCTTCATTATTCCACCAAGTATACTTTTTATTACTTTTCAATAACCTAATTTCAAATACTTACCTGATGTTCTGTAGCTTTTTCAATCTATTACCTTCTTTCTGTATGTTCAATTCCCAATTCACATTAGAACAAAAAAAAATATTCTAATGCTTTTTCATACTGGACTCATACTTTGTCTTCCTTCAATCATTCTAATTTCAGAATTTCAAAAGAGACTGCCATTAATAAAGATTTTGAACAGTTTTCCAAGTAAATCATTTTCATCAAACATGTTCCTCCTGTTTTCTACATTTGAAAAACAACTCCTGTGCACAAATGCTTCCAAGATGTGACAAAACATGTTATATAATAACAACATGAATACATTTTATCAATTCATTTCATAAAGAAATTGCCTAGTTCAAAAGGAGCAAAAACAGAAAGTATAAATCCTTTAATCATGACTTTGGAAACTTAGGAAACAGAAATATTTATCATTTTGCAAGGTCTTAGACTTCCTTTAGAATTAATAAAAGGATCAAATACTGGAAAGAATAGATAAAATAGAATGTATTAAACCCAAGAGCTACAGAGTGTGTTCCAAAAGTAATGCAATTGAATTTCCCGCGCTGCTCCTATTGGTCAGAGTGGGACCAAAGAACTTGGAGTAGGTGGGGGGGGATGCTAAACTTTGCCACAAAACTGGTCTCAGTGCTCTCTATTCTGTGGAAGCGGAAGGTTGTCAGTTATTGCAAACCTCTGCATGCCGACCGTGTCACGAAAAAAATGGAATTGACGATCAAGCAACGTTACGTGATTAAGTTTTGTGCTAAACTGAAAAAATCTCTTGAGGAGACTAACAAAATTATTAATGAGGCTTACGGGGACTCTGCTCTGTCCTACTCACAAGTTTCGAGGTGGTTAAAGGGCTTTAAGGAGGGTTGGGAAGAGGTTCATGATGAACAACGCTCTGGGCGGTCATCAACCAGCAAAACCAACAACAATGTGGTTCATGTTCGACAATTGTTGAACTCTGACCATCAATTGAGTATCAAGATGGCTGCCAATGAACTGAACTTGTCATATACTGTTGTGTTTCACATTGTTACTGAAGATTTAGTGATGAGGAAAGTGTGCGCCAAGCTCGTGCCCAAGCACCCGAGCGGAAATTTCAAGTGAACTTTTGCAGTGTATAGAAATTGAACCTGATTATTTGGACAATGTCATCACTGGTGATGAAACCTGGGTTTTTGAATACAACCCAGAAACAAAACACCAAAGCTCTGAGTGGCACACTGACCAGTCTCCCAAGCCCAAAAAGGCAAGAAGGAGCAAATCAAAAGTGAAAACAATGCTCATTGTCTTTTTTCAACAGTAAAGGAGTGGTCCATAAGGAGTTTGTTCCTTAAAGACAGACAGTTAATGTTGCCTACTATGTGGATGTGCTGGAAAGACTCAGAAAAAGGGTCATCAGGATGAGAAAAGACATCTCCGCTACCTGGCAACTCCATCATGACAATACGGCATACCACAATGTGCTACAAGTCCGCAAATTCCTAGCCAAACACCAGATGCCAATGCTTCTTTTTGTTCCCTCAGATTAAGGCAGCCCTGAAAGGAACCCATTTTCCATCCATAGAAGAGATCCAATCAGCCGTGATGAAGACCTTGCGAGAGGTCCATGAAGACGCCTTCCAGGGCGCGTACCAGTTATGGCAGCATCGCTGGAAAAAATGTGTAGAGGCCCAAGGACAGTACTTTGAAGAATTTTAAGTGTTTGTGCAAATCTGTTCAATAAATTACTTTAAAAAATAATTGCATTACTTTTGGAATGCACCCTGTATTAAGGGGAACAGACTGAAACAAATGAATTACAGATGCAATCAAACTATAGACTGGACAATGTGGAAGGAACAAAGTGGGTAGAATATGTGCCAACTGGAAGAAAAGATTGATGATCATCCATAAGATTGATGACTTATATGTACAGATAATGAAGGCAGTATGCTTTTAAAATGAGCTTTTCTTCCACTCCAGCTAAAAAAAACCTTTTTTCCTGTTAGCTCCCTATTTTTGTCTTGTAAACAATGAGAATGGCTAGGTAGGTATGAGGTATGAATGATTAACTTGTCTTGAATACACTCCAATAAAGTAATTACCAACTAATCAATCATGTCCCTGTCTTACTAATAAAACTCTCACTGTGATATGCTCTGATCTTTATAGTACAGCACTATATACCAGATCTGCACTTTTCTTCCATTTCTACGGTGGTCCCTTATTTTTTAAGAATATAGTGGCAAGAACGTTTTGAAAAACCTATCACCCCAATATGCTTGAGTATCTGAAGGTTAGAAATAGAAATAGAAATGAAGCTTCTTCAGAACTATCAGACAACATTACAAAACCGAAGAAGCTTCTGGATGATGTTGTGAGTGGTCCACGACCAGCTCAGTTGGTCACAGATTGTGAGAAGGATGAGCTGGGTCTGTTTTGGTACCCTAGCCCAGTGTTTTTGACAACTGAGTCAGAGAGTGTGAGGGAGAATTGGAACCTGAGAAACCTGAGGAACCTCCAGAGACTGTAGAAATCCCAATAATGGTAATGTCTGAGTCAGAGGAGGAGACATTGGGGTTTAGGAGCCCCTATTAGAAGGTCAGAAGGTTATGAAGTAGGCAGGGATATCTTTACGGGAAAAGTTCCAGAAGGTGAGTCTATAAAAGAAAGTCTAGACAGCTATATCTCTAGGAAACGGTTGACCACACCGAGACGGTATATAAGTGATGAATCATTGTTTAAAAAGGTGTGGAGATCTAACATTTGTAATGGTGGATGTTCTAGATTCGGGGTTCCAGAAATGCTTCACTGGCAAACTGCTATTATTCTTTTAAATCCATTGAGCAGAGATGCAGCCATTTGAGGAAAAATTGAAGATCTAAGTGTGACTGAAAGACATTATCTCACTGAGGAATGTTTTAATTAGCTTTGAACCTCAGTTGCAGCCCCTTTCCTATCTCTTAGCCAATTTAACCAGGAAAGCTGCCAACATGGACAAAAAGTCTAAACTTGCTTGTATAAATCCTGTTTTAAATATAAATTAGTCTGATTTGAAATCTCTGCATGTGGATTCTCCTTTTGTTCCGATCTGAGTAAGCCAGAACAGAACAGATGAGAAGCAAAACATCTCCAAGAAAAAACAAAGTCTGGTTACCTTTTGAAAAAGCACCTTTGGGATAGCCATGACCTGGATGATTGAGAATTTCCATGGCCTCCTTATGTCATGTATGTATTCTGAAAGTATTCACACAGAAGTTTAAAGAATTCCCCTTCCTATGGTTGGAGTTGAATGAGATTGGGATTAATATCTGGCTACTGTTATATCCCTGATTTCACAAATAAAGGGACAAACTCTTTGATGAACTTTAATAGCTATTCATCATCTTTTCTCACCAACGGTTTTGACCACGGCTGGAATTTAAAAGAATCCAAAATTAGTTAACCAAGTATTTTTGTTTGTTTGTTTATATAATGGCCTTTAGGGACATACTGTTAACACCCCCAACTCCTTTATTCATGATTAAAATTGATTTTATAGTTGACATTTTGCCAATAATTCTTGCCCTTGCATTTAAAACTTGAAGGTTAAAATTTAAATATCTTTGATAAGCCTTTTGAGCAACATGGCACATTTTCTTACTATTTTTAAAACTTTCCTCTCTCGTGGGATTTCATTTTGAGAAAGACTGGGTGGACTGCAGGGTAGGAGAACTCTTCCACATCAAATTTAGTTCAGGTGGGAGAATCTGGTCTTCATGTTATTCCTGAATGTAAACATATTTTGATCAGAAAAAAATATTGAATAAATGTTTGCATACAGTCTAATTAGATTTGAATGAAATGAATACCTGTGAACTTAAGATGATGCCATGTTTATTTTATCTTATAGGTTTATCATTTAACTTAATTTATAGATGTGCAGTTAAATCCCAGTATGAAAATATATTTCAGAGCAAGAATGTAAAGATCAGGGGAGTCAGTTTCTCTGCAAAATGCCACACCACTAATGATGTCCTAAATTTGCCTTGCATATTCTGGATTTTTCCAGGTGCAGTTTCCCCTGAGCACTATTTTTGTATAGTTCCTTCACAACTGTGAGTGTGGGTGGCGGTAGCAAAAAGTGGATTGCCTGCAAATTGAAGCAGGTGTTTTCCACTGCTCTGTATCTGGTAATGTTCTAATATCTTGGAATCCCAGGACCGGCATTGAGCTTTCACAGAATGTTTTACCGGCTTAGACTTAATTTCTGGCACTTAAATGAAGTTGACAGCATTTGATCATTCACTTGTTTCATTCCTTTGGTAATGCGATCTGACATATATTTTAGCATTCTGGTGAGTCTGCATTCGCAGTTCTGCAGAGAAAGAATTGGACCAAAGGGAGAAGTGGAGCAGGTGATACAGCAGCAGAGCGAGTAGAGAAGAAATAAACATTGCAGCATAGCTTGGGGTCATATAAAATTGGGGAAATGGGGTTATGTCGCTGGGAATATTTTCATGAGCCTCACATCCAAAGAGCGTTGAAACCCAGGTGGCAAACAGCTGATATAAAAATCTTGAATGTTGGTTTCATTAAATCCTTTTACTTTCAGGGTGGCTCCAAGCAGTTTATCTGATCCTATATTGCTACTGCTCTAATTTTGTACCAATAATAACAATAATCAGATGTTTCGGCAGACTGTATTGCAGATGCTCAAGAATAACAATGCTTTTGAGGGAGTAGATTTCCGAAGCACTTTTGAATTCCTTAATAATAATCATAAACGTCATATGAATCACCCTAGCGTGGCCTCTCAGAAGCAAAGAACACCATATATAATTCTTTATTTACTTTCCCTGCTGAGTGAGTTAACAATAATCATGTGATATGAGCCATTCTGAAAATGACAAGCACATGCTTATTCCGTTGCTGTTTAGATTTATACATTGAAACCTAGAAATTAAAATGCAAACAGTTGCAGCATGGCTAAATGGAACTGGAATCCAACTGTGAATGAACTGTATTAAGTTTAACCACCTTTTAAACCTTTTCGTCCAGATCAAAGATACTCCTTTCCTCAATTTTGTTTGTCTGATTTAGAAGAAAGTGGGTGTTGTGGTTAGCTCTGGCCCAGCTCCTGCCCCAAGGACTGTGGATGTGGGGGAGACATCCACATGCCCCAGGCCTGTTTTGCTCCCAGTGGAATCTGTTGGGGGAAAGATCAAAAGAAACGTGAGAAAATATTATTTTACTGAAAGAGTAGTAGATCCTTAAAACAAACTTCCAGCAGACGTGGTTGGTAAATCCACAGTAACTGAATTTAAACATGCCTGGGATAAACATATATCCATTGTAATATAAAATACAGGAAATAGTATAAGGGCAGATTAGATGGACCATGAGGTCTTTTTCTGCCATCAGTCTTCTATGTTTCTATGTTTAATCTGCTGATGAAGGCTCCTCTGACCAAGAAGACATGAGTGACAGGGAGGAGGAGAGTGTGGCAGACAGCTCAGAAGGAGATCAATTATCTAGCTCCTCCTTGGATTCGGAACAAGAGTTAATGATACAGCCACGCATGCGGAGAGCGATGCATAGGCAGCAACAACTGAGAGATTATTATCAAAGAAAATGAGGCCACCTGTGGTTGGGAGGGGTTGTGGTAATTAGTGAGGTTGCTCTAAATAGCAGCCTGTGGGTTTGGCCATTGTGGAGGATTATCTGATCTTTTTGTTTCTTGCTTGTCTTGTTGACTTCGACCTTTGTGTGCTGATTTTTCCCCGCTTTGAAATTAAACCAGAGTAAAGTGTGTTTCACTTTGTGAAAGAAGAAGGACTGTGAATTGCCTCACAGCTGCAAGCTTAGTATCTCAGAACTGATAAGGGACTTGTACAAATTACCAGTTTGTTTGGAGACGAGTGCTCTTTGCTATACAAAAAGAGTGCTTGGGGTTTTTTTTGAATTTTCAGTATAAAAAACATTGTTTTGAATTTCAAACGTGTGTGTGTGTGTGTGTGTGTGTGTGTGAAATTTGTACCTGTGAATTTTCGGGAGGATTCTTCCAGAGAGCTCGACAGAACAGTGGGTATGGTTGCACAAGCATAAATTGCAAGGTTTTCTATATAAGCAGACACATACCTTTCTTGATTTTGCTTTCATTTTAATGAAGTCTTTTGAGTATGTCTGTTTGGAATTTTTTATGTGTCTTGCCAATGAATTATCTTACAAGATCTTGCTGAACTAATCCATTTTCCACACACAAAAGGATCCTTCTCAGAAGCATTCTGATATTGCTAGGGTTGATCTTTTAATATTGGGAGCATACATGAGAGAAAAAAGTGGAACCTCAAATATCCATTCTGAAATAAATCCCGCTTCATTCCCCCGCCCCCCCCCCACTCCTTTTGACCTAATCATTTCCCCTCTAAGTCTCAGCAAGGTAATTTCTGTCTTGCAATAAATTAAAATTATTATACAGTTCTGAACTATTAAGAATACCCTTTCGTGCACAGTACCTGATTTGACAGGATAACATTTTTAATGGAATTTGGGATACATACTGCCAATCTTACTTTGCTCTAACTTAGGTTGTATGAAATATTGAATGTTCATCAATCAAACAATTAGGGTTTCAAACTATGGCATAGCACTATTACAAAGAAAAATTGTTACACAATTTGTCAACGACATAGGAAATAATATACTGGTGATGAGGAAATAGCAAGGAATTATAAAGGGAAAAGGTTGGTTGGTTTATAACAGTTGGTTTATAACTATAATAGGCAAACTATTGTATGAAAATAAGAAGTCACTTCTCATTTGTATGTATGTATAAGTGGAACTATATCTGCTGGCACACGAGGTGTTGCCCTAGCTCAGCTTCATTGTGCATGTGTGTGCTGGCCAGCTGATTTTTGGCTTGCACAGAGGCTTTGGGAGAGTGTTTTTGGCTTCCAGAGGGCCTCTTGGGAGATGAAGGAGGGTGCTTTTACCTCCCCCGGCTCCAGAGAAGCCTGTAGAGCTTGGGAAGGGCAAAACATGAGCCTACTGGGCCCACCAGAAGTTGGGAAACAGGTCATATCCAGCCTTCAGAAGGCTCCAAGGGGCAGGGGAAGCTGCTTTCGCCCTCCCCAGGCATTGAATTATGGGTGTGGGCACTTGCGCATGCACAATAGCATGCACACATACTTTTTTGGCACTCGAGGAAAAAAAGGTTCACCATCACTGCTATAGGCATCTGCACAGAAAATCAACCAAAGAAAAGGACAACCCCCATCCCTTGCTATCACTCTGCTAAACAACTAATTCCCACAACACTGTCTTATGTCCTGGGATATCAAACTACCTAGTACGCCTGCATTATTATTACTATTATCTTTTTCATCTTTCCTATTAACCATTTCCTTAGCTTTTTATTACTATAACTTTGTTGTTTGTATCTCATGGTTTACGTTGTTTGCTTTTACTAGTATCCTATTATGATTTATGTTGGTTGATTATTCAGTATCCTACGACTATCAATGATTTTGTAGCTTATGATTTTTGATGATTGTATTTTATGATTATGATCATGATTTGTCACTTGTCGCTTGCATGTACAATACCCTGAGAACTTATGTACCGGGCACAAATTTCTTGTGTGTCCAGCCAAACTTGGTCAATAAAAAATTCAATTCAACTCAGTTCCCTTCCCTTCCCTTCCCATCCCATTTCTTTCTCTGTGAATATCAAAGCCCCATTATACCTCTTAAGAATCCCTTGCTCCTTGCTATGCAAAGGGAATCATTTCCCCATTGTTCAGTGCTTTTTAATTGGGGTTGTCATTAAGTGCGTGCAGACAGGCCAGTGATTCTGTGTTATGAATGGACATATTGTTTGGGGAGTCAGCATCCATAGCTGTTATGATTTGTGTAAATTATTGGTTATGATGAAAGATGAATAGTTCAACTGTTAGCTTTGCAGTTGCTCATAATTTATTCAAAGATCCGCAAAGCCCACTGAAATGATTCTCTGAAGATAATACTGAAGAAGTAAAATAGTATCTTTCATTAAAGTGAAATCTTCCCTTGGTGTCAATTTTCTTTTTGTTTTCTACCTCATCTCCATTTTTATTTTTGCTAAGAACCCCACAAGGTAGGTTAAGGTGTGAGAGAGTGGCTGATTAAAACTGAGCTTTACAGTTGTGCATGTCATTTTAACATCAGATTCCTTAGCTCAGGTCTGACCAGGGGCAGGCATTGCAGTATCTATGGACATTAATAAATTAGCAGAGATTATCTTTGGGGGATGACTTGCTTTTCAAAAACATTTTAAAATAGAGATAAAAACTGGATGTAAAGCCAGCATGCTACAAAACAGCAACCTATGCATGCAGAGCCATATCTGAGGGCACATGAGGCTTTGCACTATGTCATACACGCACTGGCTAGCTGATTTTTGGGCTTCTTTTTGGCTGTTTTCAGTCTCCCCAGGCTTCAGGAGTATTTCCTGAACCCTGGGGACAGCGAAAAATGGCCCAATGGCCCAACTGGAAATCCAGAGGCTTCAATGAGGCCTGTTACACATGCGCGGGGAGATTATACACATGGGTGGGGGGCAGCATGGGGATTGTGCACATTCACAGGGCATTGAATTATGGGTGTGGACATGTGTGCACATGCTATCACACATGTGCTCACCCCTTTGGCACCTGGGCCAAAAAATGTTAGCCATTACTGGCCTATAATGTCAACTTTATTTCAAGAGCATCAACTGAGGCACATAGAAATTTGAAATGGTAGACAGCTATTCCTCAGGGTTTTGTCTGGAAGGGTCTGTGAGAAGGAAACAATGAATTGTTTTCGTAGATTTTCACGGGTATATGTATGTAGATTGTTCTGAGTTCGGGTTTTACCCCATGTAATATTTTGAATGTCTTGGTGAACGTTTTGGTGAAATCACAATCACCATTGTCATATATAGTATAGTATATATAGTATATACTATATTCAAAGCAGCACGAAGCTAACACAACTTCAGTCTGATGATGGTGAATGTGATTTCACTGAAATGTCGCATAGACACTCAAAATATTAATATTAACTCAAAATATAAAACCCAAACTCAGAACAATCTACACACACACACACACACACAAACACACACACGTCACATGTTTTTGCTGAATTTGAAAATTAAGGGAGACTAGGATAGATTTATTTTGCCCTTATTTTGGCCTCATCAGCTAGCCATACCCTCAATAGGACGGGTTACATGTTTTTTGTGTCGAATCACCCTGGTATATTGAAGGAACATCACATCTCCCTTTTTGCCTCTCGGCCCAACCCAAGGCCATTTCCAAGGCATTTAATTTATTCATAGTCGACAAACTATATTCTGTATGTGTCACATGTTTTTGCTGAATTTGAAAATTAAGGGAGACTAGGATAGATCTATTTCGCCCTTATTTTGGCCTCATCATCTAGCCATACCCTCAATACAGCTATAATTTTGTGGAAATGTCCATTCCATACTCTAAGAATTCTAGTTGCTCACAACCCTATTCCTGCTCTAATCCGTAACATAAGGAAGAATCAGATGCTATTGCAATTCTGGGGATAACTTGAGGGAATAACTTAACAGAGACAAACTGCTCTATTAGAACAATTGTTTTCATCAACTGAAAGAGAGGCTCAATGGATCACTGGCCATAAGTGATCAGACAAGAAGTCTACTATATAAACATAGGCAAAGCAGTGTCTCATGTGATCTGGCTCTTCTCATTTTGCAAATGCCTCTTCCCCCGTTCTGCATTCATAGATATGGTTTTCTCCTGGATGGGCCATGTTTCTTCACATTACTTCTTTTCAGATTGCTATGGTAGCTGATTGACACTTGGTCACAATTAGTCCCTATCTCTAGTAAAGAAATGTGGGAGAGTCTTAAGCGGAGGGCAATCAACTGTGATTTTGCAGACTAGGGCCTGCATGGCTATTTCTTTCTGGACCTGTTTGCTGCTGATATATCTCTGTCAAGCTGTGATTCATTGCTGGCTCCATTTTAGTTGTGTCCTTTCATCAGCAAAGAGTCATTTGGCAAGCTGCAAGTTTTCCCATTAAGAGCCCATTCTTTCTGCCAAAATTCGACAAATGAGTGTACGTGAAAGAGAGAGAAGATGTAAAATGTGAACATTCTTCCTTGAAATAATTTAGTCCATTGCATCTCTCTAGAAACTAGGATAGATTTAAGATTTTAAGAAAGTGTTAAGGAGTGTGCAGAATGACCCTTGAGTTATCAAGGACACGCACAGAGGGAATGTGGGATTCCAGCAGATATCCAGGAGATATGAGTAATTATCCAGTCATACAAAACAGATACATTCAAGTGTATAAAATAGTGTTTACTTTTAGCACGGTCAAGTTAACAGGCAAGTCATACACATTCAAATCAGTCAATATCTCTCAATACAATAATAATATTACAAGCCTGTCTTTGTCTTACGTATCAGACATACATTGTAGCTTACAAATACATCAGACTATAGTCGAACACACACAGAGCTTTCTACATTGGCCACAGTAAATCAGCAGAAAAAAAGAGAGGGCCGAGAGAGAGAATCTTGCTTTCTGGCTCCCTCTTATGGCAATTTGCATCACTATCTCTTAAAGCTATAGTACTTCAATACATACAAACATTCGTTGTTACCTTGTTTATATATTGTAAACCCAACTGTCTTATACATAGTACTAACAACTAGTGCAAAGGATTGCAGATTTAAAAAAAGGCAAAGGAGATAAGGGCAAACTGGTGTGTATTATAGAGATGGAGCAAGATATGGCAGGAGGAAGTAATTTGATCCATTTGTTGCTAAACCAATTATTCCATATAGAAATAGTGCAGACCTGTTTCACAGACAGGAGGGATTGTGATAGTTCAATCACTCTTTCTTGGCTCCATATCCAGGACTTTTTCTATAGTATGTTCTCTCCCACCCCCTATTTTATTATTTTATTTATTTATTCATTTTTCAATATACAAATCAATAAACTTTTTAAACAGTACTGTGTCATATATATCATACGGTTATTTACATTTATTTCTATACATCTTTATTCCTCTGCTCTAACCAGTTATACCACCTGTTCCACACCTCATAAAATTCTGTTTCCTCTTTGCCTTTCCTTTCCAGAATGAGCCTATATATCTCTGCACTTTCAAGTATTTTATGCATAATCCTTTCATCACTTGGTAGATTTTCAGGTTTGCAGTATTGGGCATATACAATTCTTGCTGCTGTTATTATTTGTAAAATGATGTACTGGATTGGTTTCTTTATCTTATTATTAATGATTCCTAATAAAAATAGTTTGGATTTGAATTCTATTTGTTCTCCTATGATTTCTTTCAAACATCTCCTTATCCATTCCCAATATTTCTTCATCTTACTACATTGCCACCACCTGTAGTAAAAAGTTCCCTTTTTAATTTTACATTTTCAAAAATCTGGGTTTATGGAGCTACCTTTGAAAAGTGTTCGGAAACTTCAGATCGTGCAGAAGGCAGCCGTGAGAGCAATCATGGGCCTCCCTAGGTAAGTCCATGTTTCATCAACATTCCGCGGCCAGCACTGGCTGCCGATCAGTTTCTGGTCACAATTCAAAGTGTTGGTTATGACCTATAAAGTCCTACATGGCATCAGACCAGATGGGAAGATGGGACCATCTTCTGCTGCACAAATCCCAGTGGCTGATTAGGTCCCACAGAGTGGGCCTTCTCCGGGTCCCATCAACTAAGCAATGTCGTCTGGTGGGGCCCAGGGGAAGAGCCTTCTCTGTTGCAGCCCTGGCCCTCTGGAACCAACTCCCCCCGGAGATCAGAACTGCCCCCACCCTCCCTGCCTTTTGTAAGTTGTTGAAAACTCACCTTTGCCGCCAGGCATGGGGAAATTGATACCTCCCCTAACTACTGTTTTATGTATGGTTTGATTGAGTTGTGTGATTATTTTATTAATAAGGGTTTTTAAATTGTGTTTTTAGATATTGTATTTATACTGTTGTGAGCAGTCCTGAGTTCTCGGAGAGGGACAGCATACAAATTTAATAAATTATTATTATTATTATTATTATTATTATTATTATTATTATTATTATTGTTGTTGTTGCTGTACATTTTTTGTTAATTTCGCTGGCAAAATGTATGTTCTTTATTCTTATTGGACTGATGAAGCACACATTTTTGTTAGTCTATTAGTAATTCTGTACCTAGCCAAAGCCTTGAATGAACTGGCATGAATGGTCTCAGAAGTGGTGTTTGTGTGTGTGTGTGTATGTGTGGCTTTTTGAGGAATTTCAAAATTTATGCTGATACTTCTTTTATAGGAGCTGCTGAGGACCTCAAAACTTTCCAAGTTTCCAAGGACTTGACTAAATTTGTTAAAAGTATGTTTGAGACAAGTCAAACCTCTTACTCAGTTTTATTTGAAAAAAGAGATAGTTCGTTTATTTAGGTCCCACGTAGTTTGCCATTGATAGACTCACTAGTCCGTGAGATTTGGATTGTTGACAAATCAGACCAGATTAGATTTGTCAAGCCCCAAAACCTGATGGATACCTTTGGATTTCAGACTGCCCTAGAGAATATTTCCTTGAATCTGGCTAGCTACCCTAATGTTAAGGCTAGATCATGGCAAAGCGGTTTAGTGCTTGAGGCTGCTTTTGAAGATTGCTAAGTACAGAATGCAGCCACTTGCTAGTTAGTGTGTGAATGCTGCTTTTTCACAACAACACCTAATTTGTGGGCACTGACTTGGTTGCCTGTAGGTTTTTATCAGCCTTTGAGATAGGCCCGGTCAGGAAACAAATGCCAAAAATCTGACATTTTTGGCATTTGTTTCCTGACCTAGCCTATCAGGAAGGAAACAAATGCCAAAACTGGAACTACACTTTATTAGTATAAACTGTTGTACTAGAACATTGAAAGCTTGGTAGGTACTCCCTGTCCATTTTTGTTATGCTAGAATGAATTAGGGAGGTGTCAATTTGTGTTTATTTCTCGCGCTTTCACTGTTGCCCAGCCTTAACCCATGCTTTTGTGTATGAAACTGCATGGTCTCTGCCCAATGTCCTCAAGGTCATCTCCATGGCATGTTGCAGTTTCTGAATAGAATTCAAAGTTCTACACGGCTTGGTTCCCAATTACCTTAGGGACTGTCTCCTCAAGATAGAATTTGCCATTCTTGTAGAGTCTCCTTCAGAGGGGAGGAGGAAACTTGAAAACTTGAAAGTTTCTGTGTCTCTATCCCATCACTAGGGAGGCACTTCCTCCCAGACATTTCATTTAGCCTGCCCTCCACTCAGTTTTAGGAAAGTGGTTAAAACCAGACAATTTTGTTAGGAGCAAGCAACCATATCTTTCCTTGTTATGAGGACTGTTCAAGGCAAGTTATGATTATGAAAAACATGGCTACCTTGCTGTATTTTATTTCATTTTTTTCTCTTGTCGTTCTTGGTTTATCTTAATGGATCTTCTGTCTTCCGGTTATAGTATCTTGCTCATGTCAAGAACATTGTTTTATATTCATACAGACACTTTTGCCTTTGATTGATTCCCTTTTCCATAAGCTGGTTTAGGAACATGGTGCTTGCTGCTGACCTTATATCATAATTTAGTTGCTCTTTCATCTGATTCTTAAGATTCCTCTGTTCCCTCATTGACTTTTTAAAAAATTCTTTATATGACCTGTTATACTTTCCTCATCTTCCTAGCCTCAAAATGGCCATCTCAAAAATGGCCTGGAGCCTCTCCGGGAATCGCAGATGAGCCGACCTCCTCACTCTTCGAGTTCCAAGACTCAGCTGAACTGCGCAGGTCAGAGAGAGAAACAAGAAAGCCCAGCTGATTGGAGGACTTTGTCACATGTCTTTCTGAATGACCTGCATCTGAACTAAGAGGGGAGGAGTGTTAGATATGCTGCCCAGTTACCTACCCAGTTACAGGGTAAAAGTCAAAAGTTCAGATTTGTTTATTGCATGTTGATTGGTTGGCCTCTTTTGGCGCTAAAAATGTATCTTTGTAAAAGCTGCCTGTTGCTGGGGCTAGCTTGTATAAATACTGAGAACTGTCATTGTAGGGTGCTCTCAATACACAATTGCTTTTTGATTGAATTG
Organism: Erythrolamprus reginae; assembly: GCF_031021105.1. Taxonomy (NCBI): domain Eukaryota; kingdom Metazoa; phylum Chordata; class Lepidosauria; order Squamata; family Dipsadidae; genus Erythrolamprus; species Erythrolamprus reginae. Next base: position 352,208,561 of record NC_091950.1, read on the forward strand.
AACTTCCTTGTCCTGTCAGAGCAATAAACCTTCCCTTTGATTCAACCTATTTTTTGAGAGTTATTACATATCCAATCACTCCTCATTCTAATACAAAAACACTATTTACATACTTCTGCAATTCCACACTTTATTCCACAGATAATACCTGTTGTGTCCCAGCGCTAAAGCTCCAAATAAATATGCAACAAACAAACATTTAAACATGGTCTGTTTTAATCAGCAAAGCAACTTCTGATAATAACGCAAGCAGAACAAGACAGGTAAAATTCACTCCATTCAAAACTCCCAGTTGTTAATTCCTTTTTTTATCAACTAGTCCAAGAGTTGGCAAAGTTCCTAGACATTTGTCCTTGAAAACTTCAAGCTGAACTAAGAAATCAAACTAGAGTCACTGGGCAGGCTATGAAAAGTTTCAAGATACAAACTCATAAGCAGACCTCCATCAGAGTAAACCTCACTGCATTTTGGCAGCCCTGCATGCTCTTGCATTCACGAAAGGAGGGACAGCTCCTTTCTAAGCACTGCTTTTCATCAGCCAAGAGACACTGCAGGCTTCTAAAGGCTCTGGCTGCACAGACTGCTAGACAGACCAAAACAATAGCCTAAGTTTTATTTTTACCCACAATATAATAATTCAGGTAAGTGTCATGTTTCAAGGCAACAAATCAAAAACTGCGAGGGTTACTTCTGCTTTAGGCCCAAAGCCAGCTGGGTGACCTTGGACTAGACGCTGTCTCTCAGCCATAGGAAGAGGATGATGGAAAACTGCTTCTGAAAACATTGCAAAGAAAACTTCAGATGCTTAAAGGTAAGCAAAACAAAACAAAACAAAGCATGCATAAGCTGTTCCAAATGCTCAATACTTCTTAGGCATGTGTGTGTATATGTGTTTTAAATGGATATTGTTTTGCTACTGCCCTTTGCAAGTAAACAGATTATTGATTTTTGAAACCTTTGTATGGGTCCAGCAAGCTGTGTAAAGAAAAAGCCACTTTTATAAAGCTGGAAGAACATGCAAATGGCTGGTTTGTATTTTGTAATGTTGTCTCCGATACAAGGCACACAATTTTCCCAATGGCAATCTGTGTGATGACACCTGCTCGTGTTGTACAATTGATTTGGTTTAATGAATGAAAATGTCCCCAATCTCACCAAGTCCAGCTGGTGCTCCCAGGCTTGTGGTCCTTTTCTCATCTAAGTGCTTGCATAATCTAACAGCACTTAAAAGAAAAAAAGCAGACAAGATCACCACCCAAGATTCTTCTTTCTCCCTATTACATTTTCCATAAGGCTATGGAATCAAGAGGCTCAGACCATCTAAATTTTCATTCTTTTTGGCTGAAGCTATTACTTGGTGTTTTGGAGGAAAATAATCTGCTATTGATTAGTGCAAAAACCTATACATTAAAATCCAGGAGGAGAGAAAAGGAAATGTCTTATGTCATGACTAAGAGTCGATTCTTTGGGCATGAATCATGCCCCACTGAATGGAGGAATCCATCTAACTTAGAAGAGCCAAGTCATTTGGTATCAAGACTCCTGGCATCTTTCCAGCACTGGGGACAATAGTAGGAAATCTGACATTTTGACTATCACACAACCCCATTCTGTTAAGTCCAAGTCTGATGGCTAATGGCTGCAAATTACTCATAGATCGCGCAAAAGCTCAGAGGGCCAAATTGTGAAAATAATAGTAATTTTGAGAAGTGATAGACAGTTCAATACAGATATGTTGCTATAAAGGACGGCGTGTGTTCTCTGCCGCAATTAAACATTTCTATGGTAGCAGCACAAAGCCAGCTGTTTGGATGATTGTGCTATGTCCCAATTGTTACGCTGGCTCATAATTTTAAAATAAACAACAAAAAAATCACCACCACCCCTTTTCCAACTCCACAATATGTCCCACTTGCTTCTCCAAATGCATGTGAATATGCATAAGAATAGAGCAAAAGGGAACCAGTGTGATAATATACCAGCAATTACACAATGAATGGCTTGGACAGCATTAGTCATAAATAGCCTAACAAGCCTCTGGATGCATTAGATACAGCTAATTAGAGCCTTGGTGGTACAGTGGTTAGAGAGCAGTACTGCAAGCTACTTCTGCTGATCAGTGCCAGCAGTTTGGCAGATCGAATCTCAGTAGTCTCAAGCTTGACTCAGCCTCCCATCCTTCCAAGATCAGTAAAATGAGGACCCAGATTGTTGGGGGCAATATGCTTACTCTCTGTAAACCACTTAGAGAGTGCTGAAAAGCACTGTGAAGTTGTATATAAGTCTAAATGCTATTGCTATTGCTAAGTATATCAGTTGTGCATGTAACTGCATCATACATATTGAAGCTATTTATGTCTCTTATTGTGCTGAAAATGGTCAGTTTCCTGGGAGTGATATCCCCACTATTAACATATGTGTTGAATTCGTCTGATATGCTAATGGTTCATGCCCGGCCCTTTGTACTAGAAGAAGGAAAGGCAGAGTTTGTTGACTTATAAATGCTAACACTTTAAAGATAAGTGTTTAATTCTCAGCAAAGGACAAAGTGTTGTACAATCACCTCTTGTCCATGGACAGAAAGTTTTGAGCAATAGAAAAGCTGACCAAAAGCAGAAGCTTTAGGCATCCAAAACCAAGTTGTTGAAAACTGAACTGGGATTTACTTGGACACAGGCTGCTTTGTTTTTTCCAAACAAGTTCAATTAAGGTCTTGTAGCTTTGCCATTATCTAGTAGGAACAACTACTAGGGAGATTATGATCCCGCTATATAGAGTGCTGGTGAGATCACATTTGGAATACTGTGTTCAGTTCTGAAGGCCTCACCTACAAAAAGATATTGACAAAATTGAACGGGTCCAAAGACGGGCTACAAGAATGGTGGAAGGTCTTAAGCATAAAACATATCAGGAAAGACTTAATGAACTGAATTTAATGAACTTGAAGGGTTTAGACGGCGGAACCTCCCACATGCAGGTGCATGGCAGAGATTCAGGTAAGGGCGTGGCCCCTCACCTGGATCAGCATGGAGCTACGCCCATAAGTTGCCCCGGAAGTTTTTCTGACGTCATTTTCCACCCCGGAAGCAATTGTTTGACCCTGCGGGTCCTTGTTTAGGGTTATAGTTAATTTATGGTAATTTATTTGAATAAATTATGCAAATTTAATTAATAAAAATGACCCATTTTAAATCCAGCTCTTTGTGTCCGTGTCGTTACTCCGCCTCTGCTGCAAAATAACACCAATAGTAATAGATGTTTTGGAAGCAAACTGGAACGTCGCTTGAAGACCATTGACACTGGCATTGACAAAATCACCATCAGTCAATTGCAAAAGGCAGCTCTACTTGGAACAGTTTACTATGCATCCTGTGATGGTATCTTTATTATTTTTAAACACATCTAATTACTTGTACGCTTTAATGTTACCAAACCAGATGGTATTACAGATGAGTTGGACTATACTTTGGTTCAATTTTGTTCTGATCAATTCTATCTGAAAAACCCCCCCTGCACTCATTGCTTTCAAATTATTTTTTCCTACAAATGCAAGCAAAATTCCCCAGACCAGATTCAGATTGCTTATTTGGACACTGTTAACCTAATAGGTTTTCATCTTTATAAAAGCGAACTAACACCTGAAAATGCATTTGTCTTTCTTAAGTCTGAATAAAGAAACCTGCCCAGGTAGATTTTATTTGCTATCTGATAGCCTGTGGCTTGAAAAACAATGGAACTCATTTGTAAATATTTCAGCAGCAATCCGGTCTGTGCATTTAATAATTAAGCGTTGCTAACACATGAAACCCCCTTCCTTCTCCCTGTGAGTTCCCACCCTTTCTCTTTGTACAAAACCTGCCCAGTTGCTGTATCTTTTCTCGATGCTAGTTTCGCCTACAGTGCTTTTGCTTTTGGGTCTTCCTCCAATGATATCTGTAATTAGCTGTGAGACAATGTCAGAGACACACAACTGTTGGCTCAGCAGCAGGAACTGAGGACTGGAAATGCCAGCTACAATGATGACAACAGTGCCGGCGGGGAAAAATAACATCCCTTGCACATCATTAAAAGTAAAAGAAGATGCTGCCACTGGTGCCTCTTTCAGATGCAACCTTTTTGTGGGATGACTGGGCTGTCTCTACCTGAACCAAGAAGTTCTTTATTCCCTTCTCTTCCTGGACAAAGGCAAAGTTCCTTCCAGCATGTCCTATTAAGAGTGCAGCTTCAACTCTATTTGGACACAGATTGCTGAATAAATGTTACTTGGTACTTATTCACAATGTTTATATGCCAGAAATCACATATATCTATATTTGCCCTGGAAGCGGAGTAAAGACGCTGAGACAGTAAGTGGATTTTAATATAGGGTCACTTTATTAAATTAGCATAAATTTAAATAATGTCAATTTAAATAATGTAACTCAAACGTCATAACGTGTAAACAAAGGACGTGCAGAGGCCAACAACTAACGGGGCAGAAATTCCTATCAAAATATTCAGAGGCAACTATTGGGCATAACTCCTTGCTGAACCAGGTGAAGGTAGCAGAGCCATGCGTGTGGGAGGAGCTCACCCTCCAATCCCTGAGCGAAATTGGATCCGGTGAGTCCCATGGGCATCCTCTATCCAATCCCCGAAGTTGCACCGACCTATAGTTCATGGGGAGAGGCGGCCCATCATCTTTGAAAAGATGCCCAAAAGGAAAACGGGCAGTTGCTCCTACTGCCCATTTCTGCCCCTAACCTGCCAAACCCCATGAAGGGCTTTATAGGTCATAACCAACACTTTGAATTGTGACCAGAAACCGATCGTCAACCAATGCAGACTGTGGAGTGTTGGTGTAACATGGGCATGTACTTTCTCTACATTGAATTTCATTTTGTTAGATAGGGCCCAGCACTCAAGTCTGTCAAGATCCATCTGGATTTTGAGCCTATCTTCTAGGGCAGTGATGGCGAACCTATGGCATGGGTGCCACAGTTTGCACGCAGAGCCATACCTGATGGCACGTGAGCTGTTGTCCTAGCTCAGCTCCAATATGCATATGTGTGCCAGCCAGCTGATTTTTGGCTCAGACAGAGGCTCTGGGAAGATGTTTTTAGCTTCCAGAGAGCCTCTCGAGAGATGGGAGATGGCATTTTTACCCTCGTCCAGCGAAGCCTTTGGAGCCTGAGGACAGCGAAACACGAGCCTACTGGACCCACCAGAAATTGGGAAACAGACTGTTTGTGGCCTCCAGAGGGCCTCCAGGGGCTGGGGGAAGCTGCTTTGGTCCTCCCCAGGCATTGAATTATGGGTGTGGGCACTCGTGCATGCGTGATAGCATGCGCACGCACGCTCTTTCAGCACCTGAAGAAAAAAAGTTTGCCATCACTATTCTAGGGTGTTCAGCTTAGTGTTATCTGAAAATTTGGTACGTTACCATTTTATTCTCTCATCTAAGTCATTTATGAAGATATTGAAGACTAGTGGACCTAAACAGAGTCTTCTGGTACCCCACTTTTTACTTGTCTCCAAGTGGACTTAGACCCACTAACGACTACTCACCGAGTATGGTTTGCCAGCCAGTTGTGGATTCATCTGTGGTGAGGTTGTCTATCCCAATTTTCTCTAGCTTATGAAGAGGTAGGATATGATCAATCCGGATAATTGAAGTTCCCCATTATTACTGTAGTGTGTTTCCTATACATGTTCATTAGTTGATTGGCAAAAGGGATATCCATTGTTTTTTGCTTCACTGGGTGGCCTATAGTATACTCCTAAGGCTATATCATTTTCCCCTTTTATTTAAATAATAATAAAATGACAAATGAAATGTAGGAATTTATCCAGGGAGTCTATGAAAAAGTCTCTTGTTTTTAAAGTACACTGTGTTTTTGGATGCTGTAAAAGAAGGTGGATAAAGGGGAGGGTTTATTTTTGCAGTTTAATGAGATTCTAGAGATATCACACTAGCTACAAGTTCAAGGATTGACTCTACCTGAGGCAATCTTAATTAAACTGATGTTAAATAGCTTTCCAAAATGTTTTGAAACACTTAAGAATGCTCTACAAATGAGAAGATATGCAAATTTGGATTTTGTAATAAACCATTTAGTAGATGTTAATATATACAAAGGGGTTGACAAGAAACCAGTAGGGAATAGAGAAGTTACATTTGAAACTATTGATATTGGTAAATGTTAATTCTGCCGCAGCTCCACAAATTAAGTGCTCATTTAATAGATGTAAGGGAAAAATTTGGCGCTAATGTTTGAAAAGAACCTATCAATAGATTAACAAAAGAGATTTTTGAATTGGACATGGATTGCAAACTTCTTACTTTACAGTTTTTGCTAAAGGGAAAGTAATTATAAAATTATTACAAACTGGGAAAATAAAATGTATTATTAAATATTCTTCATTTAATATAATGCTAGCTGTTATTTTGAGGTTAGTGAAAGATAACATTGAAAGAGGCCATGAGATAAAACTTAAAAGATGGAGATGACTTATATTAAACAGATTCTGAAAGATAGCAGTTTAGATGAAAATCTAAATTTTAAAAAAGTCAATTCTGCCAAACAGTGGCAATGTAAAATTGTAATAAAGAAAATTAGTTATGGGAACCTGAATGCAGTTTTGGAAAAAAAAGGGGGGGGAGGGGGGCTTTAGTAAGAGGCTAAGGACAACTCATGGTATGTTGAATTTAAATGTATTTGCTGTATAAACACAACATGAAAGAGTTTGTTTATGTACCCATAAAATAAAATAAAAACATAGCACGTATAGAAATGACTTTCAGCAGACTTTTAAAAGTTAAGATACAAAGAGAGATATTAACAACTTTTGTTGATATATGTCCATTCACTTTATCAGTTAGAAAATGTAGGATAGATTAAAAGAATATGTTATAAAAGTTAACTATGTTTGAGAGAAAATCTCACAATCTTCATTCAGATAATACTTCACAAACTTCAGATATGGCAAGATTACTGAGGAAGTTAATATTGATCTACCGCCTGGGGATGGGAGAGGATAATTAATATGATGAGGACATGACAGAACAGAAATAAACATATATACACACAGTTCATATAATTACAAGTAAAGCCTTTATGGGGGTATGGCTGTGGCCTCATAACTAGATGTCCAGTTCAATTATCCAGATGATTTCCTCTAGTGTTGCTTCATACATATCTTCTAGGGAACCAGAGAACACACACTGTGGACAATTTTTCACAATATGTTTAATAGTTTACATATCAGCACCACAAGGGAAATCCTCCCATCCCCACTGATAGAGGGCAGAGACACCTTTCAGTATCACACCCAATTCTGTTTAATTTTGACCAGACAGACTGAGGCAGGTGATTTGATAGCGGGATCACTAATGGTCAGGTCATAGGAACCTTAGACCATTTTAGAAGAATATAATAATGTTTCTTGGAGGATCAGATCCCATAATTTCTTTATTTGTAGTATAGAGAGGATAGCACTACCCCTGTGACAATTAGGACCATCCAACCATTTAAATTGCAGATCTCAAAATAAATACATGTGCACACTGTTTGTAAACCTGTTGTCATCTCTGTCTATATGAATAAACTGTGTGAGAGAGAGGTGGCAGGAGATATCACAAGCCCAGCTAAGTGGCCAGGTTTTATTCTCAATGCCTTGATTTTGATCAGCTTTCAAATGCTTGACTATAATGAAAGTTTTTCAACATATTTTTAAATCCTGAACATAATAGATGTGAATTTCATCTTTTTGTTCACCTCTGTTCTCACTCTGTCCAATGCTTTAAAAAGAGTGGACAGTTACTCTAATTAGGAAAAAAAGAATGTACATTCTTTTCTCATCAAACTTAAAGGATAAATATTTACTCTGGGTAAATACAAAACCCACTGTTAGAGACTAGACAATAGAATAAGCCTTTGTCAGTATGAACTACTGGGATTGGAAAGCTTTATTTCTCAAATAATTGCTTTAGCTCTTCATTCTCCCAGTTGTTCAGTAGCGATGCTGGTAAGCAGTTGAGAAAAGAGACTAAAGCCATGTTCTTCATTGGACACAGATAGATGTTAAAGACACAATAGCTGTTGTTCCAGATCTTTTCTTCTCATTTCATCTGTTAGCACAACATGTAAGATAAACTTATGATATTATTCTGCTTCCATGCTCCCCACCACTCATGTTTTAGACTGTAATCAGGTTGAATGGCAATATGGGGCCATGTTTAGTGCATTTGTCTGTTGAAGAATCTATCTATGTATGTTAGAGGCAGAGCAAATGAGGATGCTTATCTTGGTTCTATCCCTGTTTTGCTATAGTTTCTGCACATTACCACTGCTTTGTCATATGGTAGGAATAGCTTAATACATTAAAATGCATAAAAGAGAAGGAGCTAAAAAAGAAGCATTATTTTCCCAATGAAAAATGCTTGTGGACGCTTAAAAACATTTTAAAAGTTAAGTATTGGAGAAGGGCATTAAAAATTAATTGTAATTGATAGGATCAAACAGCTTTGTGTTTGCCATGAACTATAGAATTATATTTAATTTGCATTTGCTTGGAGAAAAAAACCTGTCAGCAAAAAGAAACAAAAGACAGAATTACTCTGTTTCTAATCTTCAGTATTTCTAGATAAAGCAAGATACCAATCTGATTTACTGAAGTAACAAAAATTAATGCATCCATGCCTGGCTCATTCATTCCTCCTTTTACAAACATGGGATATTTCAAAAGCTCAAACAATTCTGAACCAAGAATAGAAATAAGCAATCTGAACCTCGATCCAGTAAACAGATGAACCCTCCTTGCACTGCCATTCATAGAAGCCATAATAGTGGAACAGATTCTGACTAAATATGCACAAAAAATACTGGAGGAAAAAAGGAATAAAAGTGCATGCAAATGAGTTTCCTAAATAGATTACTCATTCTATTAAAACATTGCTCCTTTGGGCCTTTGTTCTCCCTTGCAGCTGTAAAGAGTGATTAATGTTGCATATACTATTGTTAAGCACCTTGGTGCTAGATTTACAATATCCCTTGAATTTATAATGTACAGTGAACTAAGGATTTTCGTGTTATAATAATCTTACGGCATAAAGAAAGATGGTGCAATTACCAAGCAATTTCTTTTCTTTTCATTTTGAAAATGCATGATGTTGGACTTTGTTAATGACCATGAGGTCATGCCTAAGCCTAAGGCTTAGTTCACAAACTGTGGTCTCATTTCAGTGTTTAGAATTTGGGAATGTGTTCTTTCACTGATTAAAACGAGTCTCAGAAATCAGTCCATGGAATAACCTATGTAAATTCTCCTATGCATGATGAAGGAAGACGTTTCTATGAAGAAGGTCATTACATGTGTCATTTCTACAAGGAATCTTCAGCAATTACATGGGTGGCTGCTATGCAGTTGAAAATACAATTCTATGCTTTGCTTAGTGCTGCATTTCAGTTTTCAAAAATTGCATTCTTCATTCTGATAGGTTCAGCCTGGGTGGCAGGGTTTGATTGCAACTTTTCCTTATGTGTAGTAGATCGACATTTTAATTTATTTGTTTAAACATTTACATGCCACACACTCTCCTTTTATGGTTCTAGACAATTGAAAAATTCAAACATAATAAAATAAACCAAAAATGATGGAAGAGTAAATCCCAGTGATGGACTTTTTACCTTTGGTCCGATTGACTTACAAATTAGAGGAGCTATTTCCTCAGAGCCAAAAATAGCTTAATTTATTTCCATAGGCAACCTGCACTACATTAGACCATAAATTTTCTTTTGACATTTTCCACTGAGTGGATGATTTCTCCCAATTTCTCCAGGGGTGGAAAAATTCTCTAACAATTTATCAAGGTCAGAGCAATGTTTTGTAGGTGATAATCTCACCACAGAATGGAAGCTATTCAGAGGAGTTGTATTGTGATCGTTTTCTTTTAATTGTAGCATGGGAAGCCAGTGAAAGTATGGATTCTATGTACACATAGAAACATAGAAACATTGAAGACTGATGGCAGGAAAAGACCTCATGTTCCATCTAGTCTGCCCTTATACTATTTTTTGTATTTTATCTTAGGATGGATCTATGTTTATCCCAGGCATGTTAAATTCAGTTACTGTGGATTTACCAACCACGTCTGCTGAAGTTTGTTCCAAGGATCTACTACTCTTTCAGTAAAATAATATTTCCTCATGTTGCTTTTGATCTTTCCCCCAACTAACTTCAGATTGTGTCCCCTTGTTCTTGTGTTCACTTTCCTATTAAAAACACTTCCCTCCTGAACCTTATTTAACCCTTTGACATATTTAAATGTTTCGATCATGTCCCCCCTTTTCCTTCTGTCCTCCAGACTATACAGATTGAGTTCATTAAGTCTTTCCTGATACGTTTTATGCTTAAGACCTTCCACCATTCTTGTAGCCCTTCTTTGGACCCGTTCAATTTTGTCAATATCTTTTTGTAGGTGAGGTCTCAAAAACTGAACACAATATTCCAAATGTGGTCTCACCAGCGCTCTATATAGCGGGATCACTATGTGTAGGACAGAGCATTTCTTGGTTGAGATTTGGAGTTGATAGAAATTTGACCATTCAGACACAATGTCAAGGTCTTTTTGGAGAGTAGTTGTGTTATCGGTGGTGTTGAATTTTTTTTGCCTTTTGCAGATGCAAGTATGGTTTTTCTGAATTCTATATAAGCTAAATGATGAGTCAAATTAAACTTTTAGATATTAATACTTGACTTATTCAACCTTTGTTTACTGGATAACAATTTATGACATGTCTATCTTATTTTTTGCTATATCTGGATCATTTAGAAATGCTCCTTCATCTCTGATACATATGATCCACTGTCATACTTAGCATATTTTAATCTCTTCACCAATTTCTCCCATCCATTAACTAAATCTAATCTCACTTCAATTCTTTCCTGGCAATCTTAGACAGTGAGGTAGCTATATAAAGAATATTTTCTAGCCCTGCAGATTTGAACCATAATTTTCTTAGTTTATTTTTTGTGAAGCTTCTTTTGATTATTTTTGGCATTTTGTCATGAGCTGTAACCATCTTGCATATCTAAGCCTTGTAAACTAATTATTCCTTGCTCTTCTCACTCTGAGATAAGAAGATTAAATTTATCACATTCATTTATAGTTGGCATTAAACATACCGACTTAAAAATAGAAATCAGCAGCTTTTATTAAAGGTTTATATACACTGTCAGTGTCTTCTCTTTTAATTAGAAAAGCATTATAGCAGTAATTTAGTCAATTCTCAATTCATTTAAATCAATTCATTTAAATTTTCAAGAGGAGATTTTATTGAGCTCTGATCAACTTATATTACACTTCCGTCTTGCCCATTCATTGAAATTCATCCATAAAAGAGATGTATATTCATAGAGACACACTCATTCGCTAATTTTCACACATGCTGCTAACCATATGTCAAAAGATTTCAGTTTCTTTGCCTGGAGAAGAAAGAGAAGCAATTATTACCCCAACAGGTTTTTTTGGATAGCAAAGTGATTTGAAAGGTTAAAGTAAACACAGCTTCATATTTATTTGAGGTTCTCTAGTCCTCAGAAAACCAATGTAAGGGGGAATGAATAACCCAGAGGAGACTGAAGGAAACATTTCTGGTATTTTGGCAACTCTCCAATAATGGTAGCCCACTTTCCTGTGCAATTATTTTTAACAATGAGTGATAGTCCTTTACTCCTGTATAGCAATAGCACTTAGACTTATATACTGCTTTGCAGTGCTTTACAGACCACTCTAAGTGGTTTTACAGAGTCAGAATAGTTTTCCCAACAATCTGGGTTCTCATTTTACCAACCTCGGAAGGATGGAAGACTGAGTCAACCTTGAGCCAATGAGAATTGAACTGATGAACTGCAGTCAGCCGGCAGTCAACAAAAGTAGTCTGCAGTACTGCATTCTAACCACTGCGCCACCATGGCTCATATATTCAGTTTAAAGCAAGCTGCACCCCTTCATATAAGAATATTCCAAAAGTTGCCATCATATGTGAATGGGAAATTATCGTACTCAGTTTTAATTTAATCAGTATTCTTTTTTGCCAGATGTCTTAACATTCAGTAGATCAAAACCAAGCTACTCCCTTTCCTTTATATTCTGATAAATGCATCTACTGCTCTTTTAAGTTTCGCTGAATGATCTAGTTTTTTCCCCTCTCATCAATTTCTGATTGTGATTTAAACGATGTATTTAATTAATCATTTTTGAACTATATTGTTAGATACACATTTTTCATGTTTCCCATCCTCATACCTTCCTTTGCCCCAGTATACAACAGAAAACATTATACACTGTGTTTTTATTTGAGAAATGCATATAAAAAAGAGAGATGAATAAAGATGTATTGCACATGAATATAGAAGATGCTTGCATGTTGTTTTGGCAAATACAAAACTGGTACATTTGTAATCAAGTGCAAACTGAACCATTTTCTCTCTCATTCCATTTCAGAGTTGCCTTAACTTTCTTGAAAATCTGTGGTTGTTTATTGAGTTGGCAGAAAAGTCACTTAATGCCATAGACCTCATAAACAGCATGCTATTATCTCAGTGTCCACACAATTGTTATGCTCTTTGGGTTTCTTTTCATTAGCACCAGACAATTCTCTGCTAGGTCACCATAAGATAAGCCCTTCCCTGAAGTTCATAGGGGAGCATGTTACAAGGCATGTTGCTTTGTTGCTATAAAACCCTTCCATCTGATCAAATTCTATACCTTTTCCTCACTTAGCTATTGCCACTTGTGGTTTTACTGGAAGATTGGCAAGGAAAATTTGATTACTGGTGTGTACTCATTTCCAATTTAAGTAATTTATTTGTTGGTTTTGTTAAGGGCACCAACTCAAAAAAGAGTCCATGCAACTTAAAATAAAATAAAAATTAATTTATTAAAAATAAATATTTTAAAATACAGTTAAAAATAATTATTGTTTGAACCAAAACAACACATCTGGACATGCAAAAAAGTCAAAGGGAAAGTTGGACACTAAATGATGGCTCTCCAGAACAGAGGTGTTTAACAACTGGAACTGGGGTATCTAACAGAGGTGTCTAACAACTGGAACGGGGCATGGATAGTCTAGTGAAAAGAAGGGCCAGGGGCGACATGATAGCAGTATACAGATACTTGAGGGGTTGCCACAGAGAGAAGGGGGTCACACTATTTCCTAGAGCATCACAGGGCCAGACGAGGAACAACGGATGGAAGCTGACCAAGGAGAGATTCAACCTGGAAATAAGGAATAATTCCCTCACGGTCAGAGTGATCAATCAGTGGAACAGCCTGCCAGTGGAGGTTGTGAATGCCCCAACTCTGGACATTTTCAAGAGGAGATTGGACTGCCATCTGGTGTAGGATTTCCTGCTTGAGCAGGGGGTTGGACTTGATGACCTGCAAGGTCCCTTTCAACCCTAATTAATTAAACAAACAAACAAACAAACAAACAAACAAACAAACAAACAAACAATGACCTCTTGAGAAGAAAGCACATAACCGACCCCTTCTTATCTGAGAGAGACCATCCTCTACCTCAAAGAGGTAAATATAAAGACACGGCTCTAATTTCCTATAATATCCCAGTTAAGCTTCCTTCACAGTCCAGGAGGGCCTTGGATTAAGCCATTATATAGTGCAGAATTGAGCAAGCATTTATTTTACTTAGTATTGGGTTATACTTAATTCTACCTTATCTTTGGTTAGAAACCTGTTAGATTAGGATAATCTTTCTCCTCTTCAATTGGCTCATTTTTGAGAAACAGCTATTCCTTAACCTTGCAATGGTCTCTTTGTTATCTGGTATTTAAAAAAGACTCTATAGTTTCAATGGATTCATTCTTGGAGAAGAATACTGCTGCCTCATATTATTATATAATTTTCTTATACTGACTTGGGTAAAATCCTTATTACTCCTTCTGAGTCCAAAAGAATCTGTGACCCAATCCTGCTGGACTGAGGACAGACAATATATTCCTCTCCTCACCTTAACATTCAAGCACTTTAGTGCTGTTTGCAAAGTAAACAAGTAACACTAAAAGACCTTGGAGATGTCATGTTGTTCAGCAGTTTAGAGTGGGATTAAGAACTGCTTTTCTGAAACGACATGTGACTGTCCTTGTGGATGGAATTTTACTCCTGCATTTGGGGATTGCAAAATGACAATATACCACTTAGAACTAAATAGATATTAAAAAGTATCTTTATATTTGACAAAAATAAACTCCTTTCATTACCTCATCCTTCCTACAGGTTACAAGATCTTAACACCCAGCTGGATTTAAATGCCCAACACAATTGTTTAACACAGCAGAATTCAGATAATTGGATCCAATCTGTTTAATTCTTTAGCCCTCAAGCTATTAGATGAAAAGAAGTCTTTGGGAGTTTTGTCTTAACCGGTGAAGTTAATATAAGCACAGGAGAAAATGGCTCACCCTTAGTTGGATGGAATTCTGGTTAGTATCTGGCACTGAGAGATATTTAATGGATGACTTCCCATAATATTTTATCAGCTGCTATTTCAGATTTGATGGAGGGTAAGGCTGCACAGATTGACCTTGTTAGTCATGCCAAACAGCTGAAACAGCACCAAGTCAGATTGTAGAATCAGTTCTCCAGATTCTGTTTTTCCCCAAGCAGAATTGAAGGAGAAATTTCTTTAATTTGAATGTTTAGATGAACATCTTTACTTTGCTCCTGCTGACAGTTGGAATCTTTAATCCTCCTGTCTCAGAATTTTGTGACCCATATAGCAGTTCTTGATATGCTCCAAAAAAAAAAAAAATCACCACACACAGCAACATTGAGGATGTTAAGAAAAAATATAAATAGCAAAATGTGTAAATGCATGGAACACCCTACAGAATAATAATAATAATAATAATAATAATAATAATAATAATAATAATAATAATAATAAACATGTGGAAGAAATATATGCACTGAGAAACGTACATGCAACAAAGCTGAGAACAAGAAGAAATGTCCATATTACAATATATGTTCTAACTTTTCTGCTGAGAAAGAAAAACCTGGTGGTGAAAGAATGATGCAATCAGAAAATTAGAAAGTTGATTTTAATTGAAATAATCATATATTTCCTCCATATTCTATACACCATGATACATATCTACATCTCACACATTTACACACAGTCACATATCTTTTTCTTTTATGTACACTGAGAGCATATGCACCAAGACAAATTCCTTGTGTGTCCAATCATACTTGGCCAGTAAAGAATTCTATTCTATTCTATTCCATTCCATTCCATTCCATTCCATTCCATTCCATTCATAGGCACAGGCTCCTGGAATTTAGATTATAAGGGATAGAGGAGTACCTGTTTAGGCAGTCTGCAAATAAATGCAAATAAATGCCCAAATCATCCCATGGAGTGTCAGAAGCAGAATTCTTTAGCAAAACAATCTATATAAAAAAAAATAAATGTTTTTTTTTGTTCACAATAATTCTATAATATAAAACAATTCATTTGGGTAACTATTAATTTATGAGGTTTTTAAGCAACTGAAGTATCAAAAGGTTTCATATTAAATATAAATCTTTCAATTTACGTTTCAAAAGAAAATATACACGTTTCATTTTCTAACAAAAAAGAGAGACAATTTTTGGTATCTTTAGCTTGAAGCTGAAAAGATCAGGAAAATATATATTTGCAATACAGTATACCTTAACCTCAAGGAAGCAAAAATAAGTTGGCTAGTCACATTGTGAATTGTTGCTGGTTGCTCTTTAAGATTCCTAGCATGGTGTTATTGAACTGATGTTTTTTGCCACTGAAAAGTCTTGGAAACCATGATTTATATGGCCCCAAATAATCAAGTTAAATCATATTATCATCCTTTGTCCCAAAGGATGCTTGGACTTTTCCTTGAAGTCCAGTTGCCTTTTAGAAAAAAATATCTTTGGATGACCGTGACCTTGATGACTGAGAGTTTCCCTAGACATTAACATCCTTTGTGACTCAGCATCCAAAGCAATTCCCAAGGAAAGTTTCATTCACCCAATAATATCACAATGTTGAAGCTTTTGGATATAAAGGCAATCCCCCCACCAAATATATCATGATTAGATTCATCCATCCATCCATCCATCCATTCATTCAACATTAAGAGTTGTTAGTCTAATCTTGCATAGCTTCTCCAGAAACACTGAACTGCTAACCAGAGCATACAAAACATTTAAATACAGCTTGTAGTACTCTGAAGCTTTACTTGAAAGGGCCTTTATTAGTAAGTAACAACATACTGGAACATGGCAGGCACAGACTTAACATTTCACATAACTCAGCCTTTATATACACAGAGCTGGCTGAGGAACAAACCAATCCAGATTCAGTAAACTTTCCCGCTTACATTGTAACTGGGCGCGTGCGTCCAATCAGCACCCTGGATAGGGACACCAATCCATGCCGCTTTCCGCCGGCTGTTACCAAGCGGACACTTCACTCCTTCCCCTTTGGCTGGAGCACACATAGTCTTTTAAATACGCGGGCTTTTTACAAATTCTTCCGCAGCGTCTCGGCCCCACGGCACCTTCTGGAATTAACTCTGGGAGTGATTCACTCTGTTCCGAGGCTGAACTCGGCACGGCTTCTGGCTGGGCAGCCTCCAGGGGTAAACTCCCTGGATCGTCTACTGATAGGGGTGCATTTAGCAATTCCCTCTGAGAAACCCCTGGGCGGTCTTCGTTCCCCGCACCCCCTAAAGCCATGGCCCTATTTAATCGGATTTGATCCAGATGCCTCTTCCATATGCGGCCATCCTTCAACACTGTCTCAAACAAGCGAGGCCCCAATTCCCTGCTCACGGTAGCCAATTCCCAATTCCGCCCGCCCGCGTAAGAACGTACATACACTGAGTCACCTACCTCCACCTTCCTGCCCGGCGGTTCCGGCCACTGTGCAGCTTGAGAGTACAATGGATGTAGCCTGTCAAGGGTAATCCTAAGCTTCCGACCCATCAATAGCTCAGCCGGGGTCTTCCCTATCGCCACACATGGGGTAGAGTGGTGGGCTAGCAATAGCTCAGCTAACTTCTGTTGCCAAGACCCCCTTGGCATTCTCTTGAGCGCATCCTTGGCCGAACGAACCATACGTTCAGCCTGCCCATTACTAGCCGGATGCCAAGGCGATGCCAATGCATGCCTAATACCTGCAGCCGCCAGAAAAGATTCAAACACCACAGACATAAACTGTGGACCGTTGTCTGACACAAGAATGTCAGGGAACCCGTGCATGGCAAATAAAGACCCTAACTCATCAATGACAGCCTGTGACTGGGTAGACCTTAGGTAAGCCACCTCCAACCACTTAGAGTGGGCATCTACCACAACTAAGAAATTCTGCCCCAATAAGGGGCCAGCCAAGTCAATGTGCAGCCGCGCCCAAGGCCCTGCAGGAGGTTCCCAACACAATGGATCGGATCGGGGTGGGGGGAAAAGGCCGACTTTCCTGGCACAGGGAACATGCCGCGACCCGCTGCTCAATCTCCCTATCCATGCCCGGCCACCAGACATAGTCGCGGGCTAGCCCCTTCATGCGGACAATGCCCGGATGCCCTTTGTGTAAAAGTGCAAGAACCTGACAGTGAAGATTCGGAGGAATCACCACTCTACTTCCTCTAAGTAGGGATCCCCTTTCCACAGAAATCTTGTCTGATGAAACGGACGTCTCCCGAACGTACGTTGGAACCGGACGCGGCAAACTGAAAATGGCATTACAATCCTCCCTCCGATTAAAGGGCGACTTCCTCTGCCAACTAGAACCGAAATTTGCAGAGTCCCTCTGGTCCCTCGCAGCTGGCGGCGGGGATCTGCGAAACCGGCAGACCCTGGCGATGTGACCTCTTGCCCCACAACGCCGGCAAGCAGCGTCCCGGAAAGGACAAGCCGACCTGAAATGGCTTCCCCCGCACCCCCTGCAAGGAGACACCTGTATGGAACCAGCATTGCATATTAGACATTAATACAATCGAGAGAATCCACAAATATTTCACAAGAAGAGTCCTACACTCCTCCTCTTGCAACAAAATAATTTACTCTGCCAGACTTGAAATGCTGTGATTAGACAATTTACAACTGTGTCGCCTCTGATCTGATCTAACTGTAGTTCATAAAATCATATAACAAAATGTCCTTCCTGTTAGTGACTATTTCACCTTCAACTGCAACAACACACGAGCACATAATAGATACAAACTAAATGTAAACCGCTCCAAACCAGACTGCAGAAAATATGACTTCAGCAATAGAGTGATCAATGTCGGGAATGCAATACCTGACTCTGTAATTTCTTCCCCCAACACCCAGTTGACTTCTCCCCTTTTCTAAGAGGTTTGTAAGGGGTGTGCATAAGTGCACCATTGTGCCTACTGTCCCTGTCCTACTGTCCTATTGTCTTCTTCTTTTATCTGTTATCTAATACATGCTTGATTAAATAAATAAATACATAAATAAATAAATAAATAAATAAATAAATAAATAAATAAATAAATAATCACTCATTCATTCATTCATTCAAATTGTTATGATCATATATTTTTACAGAAAACTACTGTAAGGCTGATTACTGCTATACACTTTGCAAAGTCAATTTTCCAAGATGATTTACATGTAATGTATGAATGCATAAAATGAATGTATAAAATGATTTTTTAAGAAAAAGGAATATCCTAATTTGTTTGCATTATGAAATAACCATATAATACAAAAACACAATAATATAGAAAACATTATATTTTACAAATATTAATCTTAGTCTACTTTAATTATGTCCATGATCAAATTATTTAAGTAAAGTATTTAAAATTGTGTTTTTAAGATAATATTCTACATACAAAGTATAAATATACTGTAGTCTAATTTAGTTGTGTGAAATATTAAAATAAATGCATATGTATATAGTAATAACTCTTTAATAGTCTTGAACTCTACTGATGCAAGAATGCCTTTATTATCACATTTTTATATCCAAAAATGCTGCTCAATAGTTAACTTTTTATTGTTATATATTTTTTATGTATAGACACCATTTAGGTTCCTTCCTATTACATTTTCATTCATGTTTCTAATGAACAAAGTTAAGGACTTAAAAGAGAAATCATTTGGATGGAAAATGAGAAAAACTTAGTGGAGTTTTGAATTTTTACACATTGACAAGGGATACTGGCTGTGCTTCAAAAGAGTTTAGATTAGTCTCTACTGGACCATCAAAATGTGTAGAAAATGGATGTTCTTCTTATAATAAGTGTGAGCTTTAAATACATATAAGAATTATGAAGCTATTATGTGTCATAAAAGAAGAATAGCCAAAATGTGTACAGAGTAATGCAGGAAGGAAGTATGATTCCACAAACTTCTCATCCTCTGCACTTTGTGGAGACAGCATGAATATCACTGTTAATGCTTTGATGAATAATGATGTTATACATTGTGACATGTTTCGCATTTACTGAAGATTTATCTATTGTTCTGGGCACTTGAGGAACAGGAAGGACAGGCTAGGAGGGCCTTTGCTCAACTTTATGTTGTGTACCAATTATCCCACTTTCTGGGTCAGGATGCCCTCCTCTTGATTACCCATGCCTGGTCATTTTCCATATGTATTATTGCAATATACTCTACATGGGGCTACAATTGAAGAGTATCCCGAAGCTTCAGCTAGTGTAGAATGCAGCTGCACAAGCAATTGTGGGTGCCCCAGGATGGAACATGTAACATGTTAGCTGAGGGAGCTACATTGGGTTCCAGTTTTCTTCCAGTTCTAATTCAAGGTATTGATTATTACTCTTAAAAACATGGCATTGGGCCAGGTTACCTAAGAAACCATCACACAGCCATCACAAACCATTGCATTAGCCGTGCCCACTCAGTCAAATAGGGAAGGTCAATCATGGTTAAACAATTTCTACTGGCACGGTCCTTGCCATTGTCCTCACCCTCTAGAATATCCTTTCTCCAGAAGCAGTGAAGGGCTACCAAAATTTTTACTACCAAACTGTGGGCATGGCTTATGCAGGATGCCCTGCATTTTCTTTCAATATCTGTCAGTGCAAATTGGGTACTGTGGGTGGAGCTCCATTTTTGCTACCCCACTGCATTACCCCCTGCCTAGAAGGATATTACAGATGCCCCCACTCTCTTGGCCTTTCAAAAGAGTTTAAAGATCTGGGCTGCCATCCCACATGCATTCCTGAGTGTGGCTTGCACCTTTATGGCCCTCCCACCCACCTCTTTTCCTTTTAATTTATTCTATTCCTGTTTTTTTGTCTAGCCCTTTTGATTGATATACTATATTTTGCATTTTTGATGTATTGCATTTTTATCAGGTTCAGTGCCATTTAAAATTTGATAAATAAAATATATATCTGCTTGTCTGCCTGCCTGCCTGCTTGCCTGCCTCTATCTATCTATCTATCTATCTATCTATCTATCTATCTATCTATCTATCTATCTATCTATCTATCTAATCTACCTACCTACCTACCTACCTACCTATCTATCTATCTATCTATCATGATGAGCAAATAAAGATCTAAAAATTTGGGGAGAAGAATATAGACTTAAAAGTTATGCAAATTGTTTAATATTAGACATCATAAAACTACAAAAGGCAATAAAACAGTTCATAAAAACAATTCCTAGTTTTGGAGAATACTGTGGATATAAAATCAGTGTTCAAAATAAAAACAATTACAATATTTTTAACGCAAGCAGAAATCAATTTTCTGCAGAATATCTGGCTGTCTATCTGGCTGTCAGATAGGTCACTTAGTGAAATAGCCCTCTCAACAGGCAACAATCAACAAGTATACCAAGATAACTATGTTAAATTATGGGCAGGGATTAAAAAAGACCTTGACAAGTGGAGGACCTTAAAATTATTTTGGGTAGGATCAATTGCAATTATCCACAAGAATATACTATCCAAGACTGAACAATTTAATGATTGCAAGCATCCCAGAGTTGTTGGAAATTAGTCAGCAGGCATATTGAATAAATTATTATTATTAAGATAAACTGTCTATTCCAAATGACACCAATCAGAATTTCAGAGAGAACCTTAGAAGACTGGCCAGAAATTGTCAATAAATATACAGTATATAAAATGGAGAAAAAAACTTAAGAGTCAAACCAATACTCCTATAAAATTTGCAAGAGAGAGGTGGGTTTGCCCTTCCAAATTTTAAATCATATAATAAAACAAGCTGTCTGATATAGATAACAGAGTAGATAAAATTCCCAAACAGTAGAATGTCAATATTCATAGCTGGCTTCATAGGTATTTATGGTGCAAATATACAAAGGAGGATAGATAAGTAAAAGGACATATTTTAGACAAAGTCTGATAAAAGTTAATGGAATTCTAGAAAGGGAATATTAAGACCAACAATTTTACCTCTAGCTTCTCCCCCAAATGCTTTTCATGTTGGAGATAATATAATAAAGTGTAATCACATATGCAGATACGGTTCATTAACACTCTATGAATATGCATCAATGGAAAAACTAACAGTATAAATTCAGTATAAATTCACAATAGGAATTTAACCAAATTTTAAATAAGAATGGTTCCTATATCTAACAATCTATCATATAGCATGACAAATAGAATCATTTACAGTGATGGCTTCTAAGGGGACCCAAATGTCTACAAACATTGTAAATTAGCAAATGATAAACAGGGGAAAGTTAGAAACCTGTTTTTCTATTTTCTTTTTTCATTGTCTTTTACTTCTTTCTTGTTTGTTATTTTAATTGTTACATTTATTTTGCTTATCTATTTTTCCTTTGATTAATATGTTCAAAAATTAACAATACAATGGAGACCTTAACGCTAAATGATCAGTTCAAGATCAAGATCTTTCTCGTACAAATCATACAGTATTTTGATGCAATCTGGTATTTGTGGGTCTGCCTGTGTGTGTATTTTTGTGTGGATGTTATATGTAAACCCCTGGATGAAAAAGTCAAATGATTTTATGCTTGGATTATTGATATTCCAAATTGTAATTAATATTGATAAAATACTTCCTTCTCCTTTATTTCCAATCATCTAAGTTAAGTAAATACTAGAGTGTCAATAATCTTAAAATTATAATGCACAAATACCATTTTATTGAAACACTGTATAAATTACTGTGATTCATGACAAGATTAGAAGCCCCCCGGTGGCTATACAAATTCCTTGAACAAAATTCCATACCATGGGCTACAACATCGGAACAGTGGCAATACCTACAAGGAACAGTCCAAATTTGCACAGCTTTTCCCATGTGCTCTTTTCTAAGCATTAGTTACACGCTTGCGCGATTCACATAATTTGAAAAGAAAGTTCTGCAAAGGCCAGGAGTGCTAAGTATGAATAAGAAATCTGATATTCATGATACTTTTCCATTATTTCATGACACTATTTCTTGGAGTTTTTTTACAACCCCCCCCCCCCCATGTACAGTGGTACCTTTACCTAAGAATGCCTCTACTTACGCACCTTTCAAGATAAGAACTGGGTGTTCAAGATTTTTTTGCCTCTTCTCAGGAGCCATTTTCCACTTACAAACCAGAGCTTCCACAACTGTAACAGGAAAAGGCAGGGAGAAGTCTCCGTGGGGCCTCTCTAGGAATCTCCTGGGAGGAAACACGGACGGAAAAGACAGGGAGAAGCCTTTGTGGGGCCTCTCTAGGAATCTCCTGGGAGGAAACAGGGTCTCCACCCTCCCTGTGGTTTCCCCAATTACACACATTATTTGCTTTTACATTGATTCCTATGGGAAAAATTCTTCTTCTTCTTACAAACTTTTCTACTTAAGAGCCTGGTCACAGAACGAATTAAGTTCGTAAGTAGAGGATCCACTGTATTTATATCACAAATAGACCATTTAATTTTCTCAATGATAATAATACAATACTATACATATTTTCTATGTCATTAATACAATCATTATATTTTATACCATCGAGTTTGTTTTTGCCATCCCTTACTTCCCTTTTTAATTTCCGACAACCCTTCTCTCTCTTCTTCTCCCTCTACTCTTCTTGTTTTTGATTACTATTCAAGTTTTTAGATACTGTAATATCTTAATCAGGGTTCTGATTTACCAAAATCAATCCAACATTACCTACTCCAAAATTATGCCAAGTTGCATGTTGTATGGCAATACAATAGGTTGGTTTTTTGGATGTTTATCTGGCACATTTTGCCAGAATTAATTGCATACTTAAGGCCACAGTCTGCATACAAGTCTTATCAGTTGACTAAGTGTGACTTAGTATAAGCTTTGGTACAGATTTGAAGTACAAGTGCAATTTAAATTCTAATACAGCAGATCAGAAAACAGACCCACTTGGGGAAATAATTATATTTCCAAATATATCAAGTCCTTTTTATGAAAACAAAGCCTAGAGAAAAGATTTAATGGAAATAAATTTCTATACTTTGGGCTGATAATACATAAAATGTTATTTAATGTTCTATGCCATTTGTTGGGCAATTTCATTGGAAATGGAACAACAACCACAAATTACAGAAGATAAAAGCAGGATATTTGTGCTAGATAAATTTATTAAAATTTATTCTGGCAAAGGGAAGAAGCTATAAGTAATGTGTTTTTTTCCAAGCCCTGATTGTGTGGGAGGGCACCCTACAGAAGGAAAAAATAGGAGGCTAATGAATAATGTGTGGCTATACATTCCATCAGAAGTCTAGACTCTACCAGGCTGGTCCAATATGGCTTTCAGGTTGTGGTAAAGTTGGAAAATATCAGCTTATGGCCTTATACTTGCTCTTCTCCACTTCCTGTACCTGAAGCTTCATTTCCTCAGTTGTTCTTTTTACTTGAGTTCTCTGACCTTATACAGATTATTATGATTATTATGATTATGATTATTATTATTATTATTACTACTGTATTACTATTACTATTATTATTATTATTATTATTATTATTATTATTATTATTATTGATTAGATTTGTATGCTGCCCCTCTCCGAAGACTCGGAGCGGCTTAAGTCCTTGACTTAAAACTGTTTGTTTAGTAACCACCCCCACGGTCATCTTATTTACATTTGGACAACTGATTCACATACATGTTGGTTGCAGTATCCCGGGGTCATGTGATCACCTTCAGCAATCTTCTGACAAGCAAAGTGAATGCGGAAGCCAGAGTCACTTAACTGTATTACTAATTTAACAACTGCAGTGATTCTCTTAACAAATGTGGCAAAAAAAGTTGACATGGGGCAAAACTCAACAAATTTCTCATAAATTTTGGGCTCGATTGTGGTCGTAAGTTGAAGACTATCTGTAGTAGTACTTGCTGGTACTATCCACAAATACACAGAAGCAGACTCATGGTAATTTCTTCTCTAAATCAACCTTCTTTGCAACATCAAAAAATACTATAATTTGTATCTGACCCTTTCAATGGGTTCAAAGTAAAACCATTGTTTGCAATCTATAACATGTCTTTCTGTTTTTCACAATCACTACATAAAGCCGTCATGATGAACTTATAGCAGAGCCATATCTGGAGGGCACATGAAGCATTGCCCTAGGTCAGCTCCAGTGTGCATGCGAGCTGATTTTTGGCCTTCTTTTTGGCCATTTTTGCTCTCCTCAGGCTTCAGGAAATCCTCCTGAATCCTGAGGAGAGTGAAAAACAGCCCAATGAGCCTTCTGAAAGTCTGGAGGCCTCACTGAGGCCTGTGCAAATGCATGGGGTGGGGGGTGGGAGGCAGTGTGGGAGGGGTTGTGGTCATGTGTGGGGGGCAGGGCAGGAGTTGTCAGCATGCATGATGGAAGAGCATTACATTATGGGTGTGGACACATGCATGTACACTAACATGCCCGTGCGCACCCTTTTGGCACCCGAGCCAAAAAAAGTTCACCATTATCTAAACCCTGAATTTTGTATGCCACCATAGGAACAAAGGACAAATCTGAAAGAAAACCTGCTGGCAACATGCCATGGCTATTGATCTTACAAATAGCATGACGGTTTTCAAAAAGAAACATTGCAAAGTATCCACAAATCACTTTAGTGAGTACATTGGCATTTTAATAAGTTCAGTCCCATTAGCAGTGACAGGATGAGAGGGCTATAAATGCAAGCCTATCTGTTCTACTGACTTAGGATGATATTGCCAGTTTATTGCAACACTGTCACTGCATTGTGTTAGGTTGAAAAGCGCACAGATTTCAGTCCCAATGGATTCAAATGTAGCTATTGTCTTTTAAGCCAGTGTTTCCCAACCTTGGCAAGTTGAAGATATCTGGACTTCAACTCCCAGAATTCCCCAGCCAGAATTCCCCAGCCAGCAAATTGCCAAGGTTGGGAAACACTGTTTTAAGCAATGTGTATGTTCAGGTATGAATGCGCAGGGTGGCACCTTGCTGGAAAATGAAACTGTTGGTACCCTTTGAGGTTATTCTGCATTTTGCAGTGCATATTGTCTCTCTCCTGAAGTAAGCAGAGCCACATGGCCAGTTTGGAAAGTGGGGAAGTTAAATGGGTGCCTCAGACAATTGCAAAGGATACGATGCACATTTGGTTTCTTAACCCATCTGTCCATGCTCTCTGGAGCCAAAAAAAAAGAGTTGTTTCGGAGCCACCTGATGGCTTTAGACCAGAGGTCCCCAACATTTTTTGCACCAGGGACCGGCTTTAAGCTAGACCAGTTTTCCATGGCCGGGGGGGGGGGAGCTAGCTGTCAGCGGTGCCTTAAAAGGGGCGATCAAGAGAGGAATGGGTGAATGAATGGACGGAGGGTGGGAAGGAAGGAAGGAAAGAGGGAAGGGACAGGAACAGAAGAAGGGTGCAAAGGAAGCAAGGAAAGGTGTGAAAGGGGAGAGTAAGAGAGGAAGGAGTGAAAGAAGGGAATGAGGGAGGAAAGAAGGGAGGAAGGAAAAGGAAAGCAAGAAATGGAGGGAGGAAAGGAAGGAAGGAAAGAAAGAAAGAAGGGGGGAAGGAACAGGAACAGAGGAAGGAAGCAAGGAAACTTATGAAAGTGGAGAGTAAGGGAAGAAGGTAGGAAGGAGAAAGAAAAGAAGAAATAGAGGAAGGGAAGGTAAAAGAGAGAAAAAAAGAGCAAGAAAGAAAGCAAGAAAGAGAAAGAAAGAAAGAAAGGCAACTTCAAAGAAAGGCTCACTGAGCATCTCTCACTCTCTCTCTCTTTCTATCCCTCTTTCTTTCTTTCTTTCTCTTCCTTTCTCTCTCTCCTCTTCCTTTATCTCCTCTCTCTCTCCCTCTCTCTTTCTCTCCCCCCTCTCTCCCCTTTCCCTCTCTCTTTCTCTCTCTCCCTCTCTTGCTATCTCTCCCCCCTTTCCCTCTCTCTTTCTCTCTCTCCCTCTCTTGCTATCTCTCCCCCTCTCCCTCTCTCTTTCTCCCTCTCCTTCTCTCTCTCTCCCCCTCTTTCTCTCTCTTCTTCTCACTTTCTCTCTCTTGTTTTCTTTCTGTCTCTTTTGCTTTCTCTCTCTCTCACTCTTTCTTGTTTTCTTTCTCACGCTCTTTCTCTCTCTTGTTCTCTCTCTTGCTATCTCTTTCTCCCCCCCTTTCTCTCACTCTCTCTTTCTCACTTTCTCTCTATCTTTCTGTCTGTTGCTATCACTCACTCTTGTTCTCCGTTCTTCTCAGCGGTGACGCGCGCACGCCCTGCCCGCCTCACCTTTGCGAGAGCACTTTCGCCCCGGGCTCTCAGCAAGGGGGTTTGCAGGAGAGGTGGGGCCGGCGAAGGTGATATTCAATGTCGGGGGCGCACAGGCGGTTGCACGCGCTCCCTATCTCCCTGCTAGCCCACTCAGAATATTCAAAATAAGAAAAGCCTTCGCCGGCAAAGGTTTTTCTTATTTTGAATACTCCGAGTGGGCTAGCAGGGAGATAGGGAGCGCGTGCAACCGCCCGTGCGCCCCCGACATTGAAGACCTCCGCTGAGAAAAGCCTTTGCCGGCATTTCCTCTCGGCGTCAAGGAGGCACAGTGGCGGGCGGAGAGAGGGAAGGGGGGGGGGGCAGCGGCGTCCCTCCTGGCCTTGGCGGGCCGCCCGACCCTCCCCACCTCCTGCAAACGCAGCGGGCGGCGGGGGGAGAGCGAGGAGCCGGTTCCGGCGGGTGCGGGGCTTGGCTGGCTGGCGGGGGGAGCGCCGCTGGTGGTGCGGAAAGGCCGAGGGGGCCCTAGCGCCGCGGACCGGCTGAAAACCCCCAATGGCCCGGTGCCGGTCCGCGGACCGGCGGTTGGGGACCTCTGCTTTAGACCACACTCCTACATTAAGGGAGTTAGGTCTCCCCTTGCCTCAATTGAATATCTTTATTTTATTTATTTGCCTGTGTTATCATGCACCCCTGAGTGAAGGTCCTGGGCTGCCTTCTGCTGCACGAATCCCAGAGACCAGTTAGGTCCCACAGCGTTGGCCTTCTCCAGGTCCCATTGAGTAAACAATGTCATTTGGCGGGACCCAGGGGAAGAGCCTTCTCTGTGGCGGCCCCGACCCTATGGAACCAACTCCCCCCAGATATCAGAGTTGCCCCCACCCTCCTTGCCTTTTGTAAGGTCTTAAAAACCCACCTCTGTCGTTAGGCATGGTGGAATTGAAATATTCCCTTCCCCTAGGCTTATAAAATTTATGTATGGTATGATTGTATGTATGACTGATCTCTTAAATTGGGATTTTTAGATTTTTTAATATTAGATTTGTTTACGTTGTCTTTTTATTGTTGTTAGCCGCCCCCAGACTGCGGAGAGGGGCGGCATACAAATCAAATAAATAAATAAATAAATAAATAAATAAATAAATAAATAGATAGATAGTTAGTTAGTTAGCTAGATGATAGATAGATAGATAGATAGATAGATAGATAGATAGACAGACAGACAGACAGACAGACAGACAGACAGACAAACAAACAAATAAATTATATGAGGAAAAAAGCCAACACAATATCATTAACACATCCGAACACACTCCAAAAACAAACAAATGAAGATAGGTTTAAAAGCAAGGGAGAATAAAGTTGCTTGGACAGCCTTATCAAATGCTAGAAAGAGGATACTGTATACCTTGCCATGCCTAGCCATGTCAATCCCAGCACTGGATTCAGCAGTGGACTATGAGCTGGAATGCTAAATTGTGCTTGCTGCCACAGCTCGTAAGTTCTTGCAGGACCAGCGCGATTTTGCCGCTGCACCTGTGGAGGAAGCAAAATCATGCACGGAGCTGCAGGGGCACCCGTGTTTCAGTGAGGATTTTTTTTTTGCTTCTGCGCATGTTGAAACACGGGTGCACTTGTGGCTCTGTGTGCGATTATGCTTCCTCCACAGGTGCAGCAGCAAAATTGTGCTGGTCCCGTAAGAACTTATGAGCCGCGGCGGCGAGCACAATTTAGCGTTCTGGCTTGTAGCCCACCGCTGATTGGATTGCTTCTGGTTGGGCCCAGTTCTGTGAACCGGTAGTGGCAGTGGTGGGAGGCTCCGCCCATCCACGTAGGACACTTCTGTGCATGTGCAGAAGGATTGTGTCTGTGCACAAACTAGTAGTAACCGGTATTAGAATCCACTACTGGTCAATCCCCACTCCCTCTTTAAATATACAGTAAGTGATATTTGTGACTTGAAAACTGCATTAACCCACTTTTAAGGACAAAAGGATCAATATTTTCTATTTTAAAAAAAATAACAGCAAAAGGTCTTCTTTGGTCATATTTTGTAAAGGAATGATCAAATTGCTAAGATGCAATTCATAGTGATAGTTTTACTAAACTTCAATTCAAATCAATTTGAAAGAGTTAATGCTTAGTTCACATGGAATGAAAATGTGCAAATGACTGCTAGGTCTACCATGTATGCTTGATCCATAACATTTTTAGGGAAACTTCTACAAGAAAGAAAAAAAACTTGACTTGTTTGTTTGAAATTGCAAGCTGGATCAAACATGTATTAATGAAATCCAAACAGATATATTACCAGTTTTTAAATAATAATAATAACTTAGGATTCCTGTGTGAAGATAGAATGCTCTATTTTCAGCCATATTTGTCCCATGTCCTTTCTTTAGCTGCTGTTGCGGTTGTTACTATCAAGTATGGTCAAGTATGGTCACCTGCATGAACTGAAAATGTATCCCATTCTTTTCTTGTTTTTCCATGAAAGTGAGAAAAACAGGTATAGGTCAGCAGTAATGGGCAGCTAAAATTTTTACTGCCACATTGTGGGTGTGGCTTGATGGGCATGTGACTGGGTAGGAGTGGCTTGCCAGGCATGTGACCAGGTGGGAGTGGCTTGTACAATCATCATCGTTCAAGTGAACTGTTAAGTCCTCAACTTACAACCTCACCAGTGTCGCTCTCTGGGGTGAAAATTTGCTTCGTGTTTACTGCGCTCTCCTTCCTGGGTCGCCCCCCCCATCTTAGGCTGGGTATCTAGGCAAATGAGTGTCAATAAGCTGTTGAGAAAAGAGGGGGGGAGAAAATGGCCCCCATGCAACTCCTGCCGGTACTGGTCTTCCTGCCACTTTCTGAGGAGGAGGAGGGGAGGGGGGGATAGTCAGCTGGAGCTGGGCAGACAGCTTCATTTCCACCGATGGAACTGCGTTCCAGCCCATCCTGCCTGCTGCCCACCCCCGTAGGTCAGCCAAATTTTACTACAGATGAGAAAACTGAATATTTGAGCAATTGTGTATTGAATTGTTATTCTTTATGCAAACTTTGCCATTTTGCATAAGGAAAAGGACTGGGTTGGATCAGAATATTTAAAACAAACTACTAATACATTTGGATCATTCCTACTGGTGAAGAGCCAGGTCTAATGAGGCTCTAAATATACTTTATCATTTGGGGGCATGGAATCCTTCACAGCAGCCTATCACGGTTTGCCAGAAATAGCAGATGTTATTCAGATGAGAACAGATGAAGCCTCTGAACCCTAATTAAATCAAGATGTCTTTTGTTTTAAAATAGGAATGTGGAACAGAGAGAATCAAATGAATGGAAGCTAGATGGAACAAGTTCTAGCATAGCCATGAAGAAGATACATACATAAACAAACATCATTCACTCATTCATTCATTCATTCATTCATTCATTCATTCATTCATTCATATGACCACCTATTTCAAAAAGGGATTCTGGGCAGTGAACAGCTTTTTTAAAATAAAAACAGCTACAATAATACAAAAATTAAAATACATTAAAATTCATAGACCGGTTGTTTTCAACTTCAAATCCCAGAGTTTTGGCCACTTCCAAAATGGCTCCTGCTTCCAGCAGGGCACAAAGCAGCTTCTGTATAAGATGTCTGAAGTGAGTTGGAAAACCGTGCCCTTTTTAGACATTGTGTGTATCTCTAAAATGGAAAATGGTGGGCTCTGTGGGAAGGCATTATATTGGGCAAATGGAGCAAGGGATGATGGGATGATGGGCAAATAGGCCCAAGGCTGTAGGACACAGCAGCACAGAAGTTTTGCAAGGGGTGACTTGGGTGGTGGTGATGGTAGGGAAGGCATAGAGAGGCCCTTTATTTGCTGTGTTGAGCTGGAAAGGTGCTGCAATGCAGGCCTAGTTCACCCCCTGAGGCACCTTTCGTTCTGCTTAATGACCCATGCAATCACTTAAAAGTTAAAAATAATCAGGACAGAGAAAACTGGGACTGTCATCCTTAAGTGAAGCAATCGTGTGGGTACCTTGCTTAATGACCAGAACAACTTAAAGCCACAATTCTTGTCTCAATTGTAGTTTTAAGTCAAAGACTACCTTTAGATCAGTGTTTTTCAACCAGTGTGCTGTGGCACACTAGTGTACCATGAGACATGGTCAGGTGTGCCGTGGGGAAATTAAACACGGGTCCCAAACTACGTGGCGGATACAGCCCACGGAGGCTATTTATCTGGCCTGCCACCAGCCGCCTCCATCCGAACATAAACATTCCCCTCACAATCCCTCCAGCTATCAGCGACAGGAAGACTGGAGGCACAGGGAACGTTCACTGACCAATCACCTTCTAGGATTCATCCTGACCACTGGCGATGAACCAATAGCAGGCCGCCTCTCATCCACACCCAGGAAGGTCCCCACTCGGGCTGCCGCGCACTTGTCATTGTGGCCGCAGCGAGTAGTTGAAGCTGCTACTCCTCCCCAGGGTCCCGATTTCTAATCCTCATCAGGACTGGAGGTAAATGTTGCCACCACTAGATGAAGCCTCAGCCTCAGCTGGTTATGTCTATACTGATGGTGTATATAGATATTTGATCTTTTTTTATATAAGAGGCCCCTGCAGAGGGTAATAAATATGTACTGTGTTAGAGTGTCATTTTGTGTCATTTTGGTTGGTGGTGTGCCCCAGGATTTTGTAAATGTAAAAAATGTGCCGCGGCTCAAAAAAGGTTGAAAATCACTGCTTTAGATAATTATATCTCAGTATCTTTCCATTTCATGGCTAAAGAGGTATGCTAATTTTTGAAAGTTTGTATCAGAATAACGAACCTTCATCTATTTATTCCAAGCAGAAGAACATAACAACACAGTTGAAAGGGACCTTGGAGTTCTTCCACTCCTATGGGCAGATTTTGAGACTGGGAAGAGAATTGATAAACAGGCAGGGATGATTTTGAAACTCTAGTTACATTATTACGTAGATGCAGTTTGGAGATACTTGTAAAAGAGTTATAATCAGCAAGACATCATTATGCTAGAATCTTAAAAAAAAACACCTGTGAAAAAGAATATGTCATGCTGATAGTAGTTTGATCTTTGTGTCAAAATGTGCAGTGATTGTAACAAATGAAAACCATTTGGCGGGGGGGGGCAGTCTTTTAAAAATCGCTGTATTGCTTGGCCAAAAAAGTGCTAGGAATATATCTGATGTTGATCCTGGGATGGAGAAAGAAAACAGAGAAGCAGCTGAAAGAATATATGATAATGGTGGATTCCTATTATCCTCACATTGATTGGTAAATGTGCATTCAGATGCTGACAAAGGGGAAAAAATGTTGTTGCTGTTGTTAGAAGAGAATGAGTTAGTCATAGCACTGTCAGGATGGGAAGTGAATCAAGATACCATTGTGAGCAATTCCCAGTATCTATTTAGTGATGTAATTGTTGCTGGAGATATCTGAGCATGAATCTGTCAAGAAAGCCCAATGCAGTCACAGTTAATTTCAGAAGGTGGCAATCTTCAAAAATGGAACAATTAGGAATGCAAGGAGAAAATTGCTAAACGTACGGCAAACAACCAACCATTTTGTCTTTAAGATATGAGGAAAATAAAGTCAGCTGGAGATACAAGAGGGAGCTCTCTAGACAGTAATTCGGTGCACTTGTCCAGGAATAAGACCCATCAAATATTGAAGGTCAATTAGTTTAAACACCTCCAACAAAAGAAAATCCCCAACTCTTCAGACAATCTGTTCCATTGGTAAATGGCTCCTAGCATCAGAAAGAATGCCTGGCATATGTTTGCCTTGTTAGAAAGAACAATTATGGAGGCCGACATGTAATCTCATGCAAATTTCTGCAGTGGTTTGACTGTAGTAGCTACCTATATAAATTGAATTTATGTGGAAAAACCACAGCTAGCCCTTATTTCTGCTGCCAGTGATCAATGCAGAAGCTGTGGCACAATCACTATGGATTTTAAATATGAATATTAGAATTTATTCAGTATGATTTATGATTGGAATCACTCAGGGAAAGGTCAAGAGGGAGAAAGAGGAAGTAGAAAGGGAAGGGAGGAGAGAAGGAGAGGAGGGAAGTAGGAAGCGGGAGAGAAGGAGAAAGAAAGTAGAGGGAAGAGATGGAGATACAGGAAGGGGAATGCAAAGAAATGAAAAATAATAATAACCCAGACTGATAAATATTAGGATAAATAGATGCCCAAATAGGATATTGATTCATGATAGATTGGATAGAAATGTATAATTATGTATGTTTGGATATAACTTATGGTATATGTATAGATGTATACATGGTCATTGTGGAGAAAAAATAAATAATATTTTAATGAAAAAAGAATTTATTCAGTATATAAGTTGTATAATTGTCATTTAGACAATTAGTCTAAAACTTTTGCTGGCACTGAATTGCAATACCTACTTTCAATGCAGGGACGCAATTAAGAGTTTCAAAATCTGACAAATCTGGAAAGCTTCAGGTTGAAGATGGCAGGTCTAGAGAATTGAAGCTTCTGCAGTCAAAACACTGTTTCTTTCTCCTGTCCTAAAAGTAAATGAAGAATAAACAGTAACCTTGGCAACTTTAAGATCTGTGTCTTCAGCTCTCGGGGACACTGAAAGCTCTCCTTGTGTTGTGAAGACATTGGCAAACGTTAGCAGGGTACTCTCAGTTTGCCCTAGGGTGATGAGGATGATTGAAAACAGGAGAAAACAAAAGATAAGAAAAGCTAACGTCTAGCCCAGGGGGGTTAAACTAGTGTCCTGCAGGCTGGATGCCTCATGCACTGGCTATGCCTGCCCCAGGTCTGCGAAGGTCATGAGATGGCAATGTGACATGGTGAGTTGGGCATCTTGACTGTTAGGAGGGGATAAAATGGGCCATCTGTTACATATTATGCAATTAGTACATTATTTATTAGTTTAAAGTAAAGTGTGTGTCTGTGTATGTTCATATTCGGGTCTTTTCCCATGTAGAAATCCTGGCGACATTTCAATGAGGTCCCACTCATCATCTTCAGGCTGGAATATGTATATCCAAACTTGCAAAGAACTAATAAAGAAATAAAAGGGAGACTAGTATAGATCTATTTTGAGCTATTTGGCTCTCATCAGCTATCCATACCCTTCTAGGATTTGAACCTGGGCTGCTTTTGCCATACTAGGCAGCGTTTTTAACCCTCTGAGTCACAGGCTCTCCTCCCTTTTATCAGCTGAGCCATGGACAGATTACATGCTTTTCTGTCAAGTCATCTAGCATATCCAAATATGGGAGGGAGCATATTGCTTCCTTTTGTCATGCTGAATAATGCCAGCCTCAGAGACATTCAGTAATTTAAGAGTTAACATGTGTGCCTTGTCATTAATCACCTCCCATATTTTATG
Source organism: Erythrolamprus reginae (assembly GCF_031021105.1). Taxonomy (NCBI): domain Eukaryota; kingdom Metazoa; phylum Chordata; class Lepidosauria; order Squamata; family Dipsadidae; genus Erythrolamprus; species Erythrolamprus reginae. The sequence continues at coordinate 352,242,648 of NC_091950.1, forward strand.
TAATATCCTGCTTGTCATTCCGTCTTGTTGATCTTCAGTTGTTCTGTGCCTTTAAGACTCCATTATGTGAGCTTTTGTTCTTTTGTCTATCCAGACACTGTTTTATTTTTACTTTTCATAATAAAAGAAAGCTTGTTTTGATTAACAATGCTTGGATCTCTTAAATTCATCACCTCCGCAGTGTAAAGTTCAAATGGACTTTTACAATCCGTGACACTTTTGCCTTTGATCCCCACTCTGGCTGTCCCCTGGAATTAAAGGTTAAAGCTACAGCTTTACAGGCAGACTCCCCAGGTTCAAATCCTGGTAAGGGTATGGCTAGCTGATGACATCAAAATAGCTTGAAATAGATCTATACTAGTCTCCTTTCCTTTTCATTATCAGCAAAAAATATGTTACACACACACACACACACACACATAGAGTAATGGGCCCACTCGATATGGATGGGATCGGTGATCCGTTAGTACTTTTTTTTCTGATGGGTTCCGGAGGCCGACCCGGCTGGGCGTGCACCACACTTGTGTGTGTGTGCCTCTGCATGTGATTTCACTTCTGCGCATTTGCCTGAAGCAAAATCTGGCACAAGGAGGCTTGCAGGGGCGAGATTTCAACCATTTTTGCTCTCTTTTTGCTTCTGTGCAAAAATTGTTGAAATCTTGCCCATCTTGATTTTGCATGAGATAGCAAAATCTCACATGGGGTGCCTGCGCTGTACTGGTAGGAAAAAGTAAGTGGAGCCCTTCGCTGCGCATATCGTAGCATGTGCAACATATATAAATATTCACAGCACGTGTAACAATCACATTAACCTTTTATGGTTCTCCTCCCTCTTCTGCTCTAAAGTAATAGCTATAATAATTAGTCACTAAATGATTAAATCAAAATGCAGGCATTCATTTTGCCCCACAGGCCATTCTGAAGGTCTACCTGATACTGTGTCACACCTTTTGAAAGATACCCAGAGAGAGGCGCTGTTCTCCCAGGGATCTAGCTACCTGGCAGGAGCAAAGCTGAAAGGAGAAATAAAAGTTTTCATGAGGAAACCTAAAAAAACTGGTTTATCCCTTCTCTTTTATTTATTTATTAATTGGACTTATATGCCGCCCCTCTCCGTGGACTTATTATTATTATTATTATTATTATTATTATTATTATTATTATTATTATTATTATTTATTGGATTTGTATGCCGCCCCTCTCCGCAGACTCGGGGCGGCTTACAACAGTGGTAAAACAACATGAACAATCCAATTAATAAAAACAACTAAAAAACCCTTATTATAAAAAACTAAACATACACACAGACATACCATGCATAACTTGTAATAGCCTAGGGGGAAAGGATAACTTAACTCCCTCATGGTTTGTGGCTGATGAGATAATTTCCCCTTTGGTTTGCTTAGGTTAAATTTGATGCTATAACATCTTCTCCATAATGCAACTCCACCCCTGAAAAGGCTCTATAGCCTAAGGTGACCAGACATCCTGATTTCCAAGGGGACAGTCCCACACTCTGCCAATTTGTTCCCCGTCCCGCATAGTTTTTAAAAAGTCCCAATTTTTTGACATATCAGCCGGTGGCTTGAACGCCGGCTGGAAATTGCATTGAAGCTGCTTGCCGCGTGATCGGGTGGCTTGAAGGGATCAGCTGGCAAGCAACTCAGCTTCTACCCTGGGGGGCTGGTATGGGCACGGGGATGTCGATGCTGCTAAAGAGGCACTGATGCCACTGCTCCTCAGCCTGCCTGAGCAGCCGACACCGCACCCCCTTGCAGGGAGAGAGAGAGACAGGATGGCGGAGCAACTGGCAAGTCCCGGGCGGCTTCCCAAAGAAGCTGGAGCAGCAGATTCGCTGTCCTGGCCCTCTTCTTCATTAGGTGCTCCTGGTGCTCGGGGGTTCATCAGCAATGCACTGGGTGCTCTGTTGATGTTCCTGTCCAGTGGCTGCATGGAGGAGTGTGCCTACCAGGTCCGAGTGTCGTGAAAGAGAGAGAGAGAATGAGAGGGGGAGGAAGAGAGAGAAAGAGAGCAAGAGGGAGGGTGGGAAGGAGAGAGAGAGAGAAAGAAAGAGAAATAGAGAGGGAGAGAGAAAGAGAGAAAAAAGAGAGGAAGCAAGGGAGAGAAAGAAAGAGAAAGAGAGAAAGGAAGGGAGGAAGAGAGAGAGAAAGAGAGAAAAAATAGAAAGGAAGGAAGGGAGAGAAAGAGATAGAAAGAAAGAGGGAGGGAGAGAAAGGGAAAGAGAAAGAGAGGGGGGAATTGAAAGAAAAAGTGAGAGGGGGAGGGAGGGAAGGAGAGAGAAAGAAAGAGAAAGGGAGGGAGGAAGAGAGAGAGAAAGAGAGAGAAAAAAGAAATTAAGGAAAAGAGAGAAAGAAAGAGGGAGGGGGAGAGAGAGAGCAAGAAAAAAAGGGAGAGAAAGGGAGGGAGGAAGAGAGAGAGAAAAAAGAAAGAGAATTTTTTTTGTTCCATATACCCCAAATGTTTAATCAAGACACCATCACCAACTCCGGGTCAGTGATGTCCCTGGTCACCTTAATATAGCCTTTCCTTGAACAGATCTTTCTGGCATTTTCTTTCTATCAAGTTTTGTCTGTTATTCCATGCCCTGTACTCCAGGACTCATATAATTTTTTGGCAGAAAACAATATCCCCAGGAATGGAAATCCCAGCCTAGCCCTGTAGCAAGATACCAATATCACATTCACTGCAGCCTTTTGCTATAGAAATATCTGAAAACTTATAGTTTTCTTAATATTTGTCATTGACCATTGGCCATTGATCTTGTTGGGTCTAATGGAAATTGTAATTCAGAAAACTGGAAAAAAAAAAGTGAAACGCCAACTTAGAGGTAGAGAAACTATAAAGCAAAAAAGTGGGAGATACTGTTTATGTTAGATCCCTTATAAGAAAAATGCACAGGTAACCTCTTTTGTTTTCATCTAAATAAGATTTTTACCTAAGGCTACATGCATTTGTGTTTTTCAAAAGCGAACCCCTATCACCTGAGTCTAACTGAGAGTTTCAACAATTGAATGCCATTAAACCCCAAATACCAGGAATAATTGAAAGAAGGACATCAGTATCGACATATCTTTATTTCACACGGGGTAGGTGCCATATTTCTGACCATACCAATGACTCTTTCCAGCCTCTTATGCTTTGCACTCTATAAAGCTGTCATTTTTGGTGCAAAATGAAGGAATGCAGCTAATACAAAGGCATCAGCATTACTCCTGTTTTTAACAGACACAATAAAAATGTGCAGTATTATATATTTTCCTTCTCTGTCTTGTATTTTTTAAAATTTATTTCAGCCTGATTTATCTATAATGAGCTTGTTGGATAGAGAAGAGAATAAAGTTCAAAAATAGCTGCATGGTTTAAAAATAAGGAAAGAGAAAATAACAAAAGGCTCACTCTTTCTGTCTGGCTGACTGAGACATAATGCTGCATCTAGATGAGGAAAAAAGGGTGACGTGACAAAGATTTTTCATACCTCAGTTCTATTCCAGCAGGTTGTTATGACTGGACTCTTCCAAGATTACCCGTATCATCAAATTCTGGTAATTGACCTAAGCCTCTGGTCTCCATAATTAGCATCAGGCCTTCTGAACCACTGCCTCACAGCGAACAGTTATCTTGTCCTTCACAAAAATGTTAATTAGCTCCTTCGTCTCATTTGTGGTGTGGTTGGAATAGATTTAAGCAAATATACATGGGCAGTCATTATATAGCTGCCCAATTCAGAATGATTTTGCCCAGCCACAAATACAACAGTTAACAACATAGACCATTAAATAGCAACTAAACTGATAAAATGGTAATCTGAACTAAAATATGCTATAGTTCCACCATTTGGGAATGCGGCTTATCATGCATGGGGAATGAGACAGATTTTGACTGTCTTTCTGAAAGTTTGCAGAATTAGGATTAACTGAATGTTTTGAAAGTGCAGGGCCATCACTGAAGAGATATGCCTTTTGGGTCCCTTAAGGTGACATTATTCCAATGATGGGACCTGGAATTTGTTGATATATATGGCAGATACACTTGGGCAAGATAATCTGGTTTTATGCCATGTAGAATTTTATAGGTGATAATTAGCATCTTGAATTACAGTTTAAAGCCTATTGATGCCAGCACAGATAACAGAATAGAGTTATTATGCAAGATAATGCCCATAACTATCTGCAGCACTATATTTGAGACCAAATAAAATTTTTAGATTGCCAAGGGCAACATTTGGCAACAAAACAATTAGGAGGTAACTAAATCCGTATCTAGGAATGGCAGCAATGGGCACATAAGAGGAATTTATTCTGGCATTGGGCCAGAATACCTCCGGAACCGCCTACTACCGCACGAATCCCAGCGGCCGATAAAGTCCCACAGAGTTGGCCTTCTCCGGGTCCCGTCGACTAAACAATGTCGTCTGGCGGGCCCCAGGGGAAGAGCCTTCTCTGTGGCGGCCCCGGCCCTCTGGAATCAACTCCCCCCGGAGATTAGAACTGCTCCCACCCTCCTCGTCTTCCGTAAACTACTTAAGACCCATCTATACCGCCAGGCATGGGGGATTTGAGACACCTTTCCCCCAAGCTTATTATAATTTATGTTTGGTATGTATGTGCTGTTTGGTTTTTTAATTGATAGGGTTTTTTAGTTCCCCCCCCCCTTAATATTAGATTTGTGCCTGTACAATATTGTTTTATCGCTTGTTGTGAGCCGCCCCGAGTCTTCGGAGAGGGGCGGCATACAAATCTAATAAATTATTATTATTATTATTATTATTATTATTATTATTATTTATGCAAAGCCCTTCCCCCACTGGCTATAGCACCTCTGAATAAAGAAGAACCCCCAATCATACACTGAATGTAAGCTGGGTACTAGAATCTTGTCCAGAATCACTGAACTGTCCTTATCCAGAATCACTTGTCCAGAGTCATTGAACAACTGTCCCGGAAGAAAGACACATCATAAAGTAATCCTGCCTACAGTGTGTCCCCTCACATTAATAATGTTATTAGCTACTGCATCTCAACATTAAAGTATTTTTATGTTGATGGAGAATAATCTGTATTTCCTGAACCTGCATCTTGAAGTCTCATATGATTTTTATGGTTAACAATAATAACTACAACAACACCTAGAAAATTCTAGTCATTAGGGGGGGGGGACATTTAAAGAGATAAATACAAATAAAATTTAAAATACCACCATCATTTAAAGCTACTTGAATAAATCAAGTAAATCAACAGGAATTAAAATGCAACATATATTTGGTATTTACGTAAAATTATGAAGTATCTATGACAGTGATGGTGAACTTTTTGTTTTGTTTGGCTGCCGAAAAGGCATGCATACACATGCCCACATCGTTAATGCAATGTCCTCCCTGTTCACATGTGTGCAGACCTTACTGAAGTCTCTGGATTTCTGGTAGGCCCATTGGGCCACTTTGTGCCCTCCCTGGACTGCAAGAAAGCCTCCTGAAGCCTATGGATGTAAAAAAAATGGCCCAATGGGCCCACTGTAAGTTTGGAAATGAACTTCTGGTTTTGGCTGTTGGGACATTTTTGGCCTTCCCCGGGCTTCAAGAGGGTTGGGACGGCAAAGAATGGCCTAACTGAAAGTTCATTTCTGAACTTCCGGTAGACCTGTTGAGTCTGTTTTTCACCATCCACAGGCCCTAGAGGCTTTCCTGCAGCCCAAGGAAAGCGAAAATGGCCTTCCCCGCCCTCTGGAATGCTGAAAATCAGCTGGCCAGTGCTCACATGCACGCTGGAACTGATGTAGGGCAATGCCTTGCGTGCCTTCAAACATGGCTATGTATGCTACAGATTTGCCATCACAGATCTATGAAATTGTATCAGATCAGATAAAAGCAAACATAAATGGGTTTAGGACTTGAGCTGTGCCATTTGCACAATACTCTTCAGAGATTCTATCAAGCAGAATTTAGCACATTATTTTTTTTTATTAGAAGCCAGATTGCCTTACACATTTGATCTTTCTGATTCTTTGACATGCTTCTCAAACAAAGAACTGTATTCTTAGCTTGGCCTACATTCGAGCAGTGTTTTTCAACATAGGTAATTTCAAGATATGTGGACCTGAAGAGAATCCCATAATTCCCCACCTAGCATAATATATATATTAGGTTCTTTTTTCCCCCCTTTCCTTGCTGCCATGATGCTGGGCTACCGAGAGGAAATCACGTAAAAAGAGTTGGAGGAACAAAAATAGAGAGATTGCTAATCTTAGAGCCAGAGAGCAAAGTAAATGTTGAATGGGATGATGTTTTCCTGCATGCCATTGAATGGATTAACAAGAATCTGTGTGGTTTAAGGCTTGCCCTGGGTGTAAAGAAACAATTCACGAGGTCTATCTAATCATCCAGGCTTATATGCTCATGGCCCAGAAAGTCAATCATAGTTAATCAATTTTTTTGTATAGGGATGACAAAGAAAGCTCAGCTACACAATGGGTATGATTTCCTTTCCTTTCCTCCCTGGGTTCAGCCACTGAATTGTCAGTACAACCCCAGAGAATCCTGTACAGCCTTTCAGACAAAATGACATTTGTTAAAGGAGTTCACTTTGCTCTCTTGTCTTCTGCCTTCTGGATATAAAACTCCATTGAAGGATCAATTAGAACTGAAATGTTCCTAAATTTAAAAACCTATGAAGTGTAGCAAGAAGAAAATATCTTATAATAACTCATTCCATAACAGTTTGATGTGGAGATTTATTGCCATATTGATCTGAGTGCATAAGAAACTGTTAATAATAGGGGAGAAGTTTCTTCGCAAAAGTGTAATCAAGAGTTAATTTATTCACAGTTCTTTTTTATAAAAAATGTTCCTAATCAGAATGAATGTGTGTGTTTGTGTTTGTCACATGTTTTTGCTGAATTTGAAAATTAAGGGAGACTAGGATAGATCTATTTCTGCCTTATTCTGGCCTCATCAGGTAGCCATAGCTGCTGGGACTTGAATATATATATGTGTGTACCTCTACCTAAGAATGCCTCTACTTAAGAACGTTTCTAGATAAGAACCAGGTGTTCAAGATTTTTTTGCCTCTTCTTAAGAACCATTTTCTACTTAAGAACCCGGGCCCAGAAAAATTTCCCAGGAAATTTGAGAGCGACACAAAGACCAGGCCAGTTTCCTGCCATTCCCCCTTTAATCCCGGCCATCTCGGTCTTTTCTGGGCTGCCAGAGGAGCCTTTCAGTGGCACTTAAGGAGGCTTTGGCAGTCCAGAGCGAACGAAGCATTTTCCTTTCTCTGGGCGCTTGGAGAGGGAATAAACCTCTGCCAGTGCCGAGAGAAAAGAAATGGTCCCTTCACTCTGGGGATGACTGGCCTCCTCCTCTTCCCACCCAAATTCCGAGCTTTTATTTCTTTCCTAAGGGGTTTGCATGCATTATATGCTTTTACATTGATTCCTATGGGAAAAATTGTTTCTACTTACAAACGATTCTACTTAAGAACGTGGTCAAAAGCTACATTCAGAGTATAAGATGCACCCAAATTTTCAGCTTCTTTAAGGGAGGAAAAAGTTGCGTCTCATACTCCGAAAAATATGGTACATATACACACGTGCACATATGTATAAATACCATCTGTAATATGGCATCTTTTATATCTCCTCTAGATTGATTGACATCATGCAGCTGCAAGACAATGGGTAATAATTAAAACCCTCCTGCTCCTCTTTGCTCCTCTTAAAGCTGCTGTGGGTTATTTGTTACAGTTCAAATAAAGGAAACCCTCGCTTGTTCTAAGTGATGCTGTAGCGGTTGCTGCTCCTTTGTGCCAGACCCACATTTCAATCCAAATAATCCTTAATTATTCTTCTTTGTTTATTGAAGTATTTATCTTTTTTGTTTTAATCCAATTATTAAAAGAAACTTTACATGCAATGATGGAAAAATAAACAGTTTGAAGCTTAGCTGCATGAGACCACAAAGGGGAACTTTCAGAGTTGGTTTGGAGCACAGGAATCTCTGGGTTAGGCCTAGTTATTTAGACATTTTTATTTAGCTGGTTAAGAGCCAGGGGGGGGGGTGCTCAGTGGTTAGAATGCTGATCACCAGTTGCCAGCAATTTGGTAAATCAAATTTAGTCAGGCTCAAGGCTGACTCAGCCTTCCATCCTTCTGAAGTGGGTAAAATGAGGACCCAGATTGTTGGGGGCAATAGGCTGATTCTGAAAACTGTTTAGAGAGGGCTGTAAAAGCACTGTGAAGCAGTATATAAATCTAAGTGCTATTTCTATTGCTATATGTGGGCAGGAAACATTTGAAGATGAGGAAAGTCTCTGGGAGAGAAGAAAAAAAAATCCATGAAGTGACATTAAATAGATATTGTTACTGCCACCCTCAAGAGCTCAGAAGGAGTCAAAAACATTAAGATGACAGTCATCTGATTGAGACCTGATACATTTTATGTATGAATTTGATCACATGGGTGCAGCCAACTTCTTTTTTTAAAAAACCCAATATGGCTTCCCTTAGATACTCTTTAATCTTTCACAATGCTAATTCATATTAATGTTATGATAGTGAACACTGACTAATAATATTTAATTACAGGGTCTGAAAAATTGAGAATAGGGAAGGCAAATATCAAGGGTCAAATAAAACCGAAGGCAAAAAGACCAAACTATTGCAGCCATCACAGATGTGCAGAATGTTATATTTTATTTTCTGGCTATTTTTACTAATTAATATGTGTATGAAACTGGATGTTCTTCTTAAAAAAATAGTTCATTATTGCTGACTTTGAAACCTGTGTAATAGATATTTCAATTTTGTGTGAGGGCAAAATAAGATAACTACTTGGTTATTTTTGTGATAAATCATTGGTGCTTACAGAAAACATTTTCACAGGCCTATTACACTGAAACGTAAAATTATTCATTGATGCAAGCTCCTTAAAACCCACCTCTGTCGTCAGGCATGGGGGAATTGAAATTTCCCTTCCCCCTAGGCTTATAGAATTTATACATGTTATGCTTGTATGTATGAGTGGTTCTTTAAATTGGGATCTTTTTAGATTGTTTTTAATATTAGATTTGTTTACATTGTCTTTTTATATTGTTGTTAGCCGCCCCGAGTCTTCGGAGAGGGGCGGCATACAAATAATAATACGAAATAGGTAAAAAAAATACTATTGTAAAAATCATATCTATAGTGGTGGATTTGTGATCACAAGGGAGGCCAACAAAAAAAAAAGTCAACAAGGCAACACTGACCTGATCAAAGCTGTGGCTTCTTTTTTATGTACATACTGACCACTACCGTGACATTTTAACTCTGAAATGCCAGTGTTGCAAGAGGTACGATAGAGATTATTTGAAAATGATCAAACACAACAAACACACACTCATTGTGTTTCCACATTTATATTGTAAGGGTGCTTCCATTTAAAGAAATGTTTTGGTTTACCCTTCTATGCCTCCCCTCCCCCAATGTGTGTATGCCTCTTTGAGTCAGTGTTGACTCCTGGCATTTGCCTGGAAAGGTTCTTGCAGTTTTCTTGGTGAGATTTCAGAAGTGGCATGCTATTGCTTGCATCTGACTAGCAACATTCATTAACTGAATCAATCAACTATAATATTAGGGGTTTGAGATTGATCTTTATTAACCCTTACAAAAAAGCCAGACTGAAACATGGGTGATGATTTGTTGATCTTTCTCTATATATACAATATGAATGCCCAAACTATATTCCAGATTTGGCCTGACACGCTGGTAAAAAGCAAAGTCATTTAATATCTTTGAAAACAAATACAGATAACAAAAACTGTCCTTACAAACTGGAATGCTATGAAGCTTCACAGAAGAGTCACGACGGCCAGACAATACAACAGGCTTCTTGCTGGCACACACACCACTGTAGATAATAAAACCCACGCCTCCCCCAAGTTTTCAGCCTTCGAGGCCGCAAGCCAGAATCAGAGACACCAAGGATTGAAGCAAGGTCACAGGACTCCCAAAAGATAACTCTCCACAATACAGGAAGGGCAGGCCTGCCTTTTCAACCTTTCTGAGGAGAACCACACCCAAACCCAGCTCTTGCTTATTAGGGATGGAAATACCTGGCTAATTGTCCCCTTCGTTGTGCTGCCCTTCTCTGCCTCATATCTATGATGGCTTGTGCGTTCTCATCTAATGACTCCAGGCTACTCGCTGGGGAGAGCTCCCCCCCGGGGGTCTCAGGCTGTTCTCCCTCCTCCTCGTCCTGACATTCCTCTTCCCCATCTGCCTGGTCCTCCTCCTCCTCCTGTTCCTTGTCCTCCCCCTCTGAGCATGGAGCCGGCAGAGTTCCAGCCGTTCCCTGAGGAGCCTCAGGCTGAATCACAACAGTCCCCAACCCTCTCTTCAGGCTACCATATTTCAGCAAAGTTCAGGGGCTGATTTTGAACATCTCATTCTCTCTGGATCTAACTCTCCTCAAAAGGGTGTTTGGAGAAAAATAGGATGAAGGAGAAATAAGATGAGCCCTGTGTATTTCCTGAGATCTCCATGCAGTCTGTTAGCAAAAAGAGAGAGAGAAAAAAACCCAGCTTGTCGGTCCCTTTTCTTTTTGCACCAAAGGACTGAAAAAGAGCGGATGTGGTTCCCATATTCAAAAAAGGGAAAGAAAACAGACCCAGGAAACTACGGACCAATCAGAATAACAACAATAGCCAGGAAGATTCTGGAAAAGATAATTTAAAAAAAATCTGCCAACACCTAGAAATGGGTAAAGTAATAACTATCAGCCAAAACAAGTTTGTTGTAAACAAATCATGTGAAACCAATCTTATTTCATTCTTCAACACTGTGACTAAACTAGTAGACCAGTGAAATGCTATGGACATAATATGGACCTAGATTTCAGCAAGGCATTTGATAAAGTAGATCACAACCTACTTCTTTGTAAGCTAGAAAAAAGTGGGATACATAGCTTCACCACCAGATGGATTCACAATTGGCTGACAAACTGTACTCAATGAGTATTCTTTAATGGGTCAAAGTCTACATGGAGAGAAGCAAACAGTGGGGTACCACAAAGTTCCGTTTTAGGCCCAGCAGCAGCCAAAGAAAGCCAATACAATCCTAAATTGCATTAACAGAGGGATACAATCAAGATCAAGTGAGTTACTAATACCATGCTATAAAGCCTTAGTAAGACCACAACTAGAGTACTGCATCTAGTTTTGGTCACCACATTATTAAAAAAAGATGTTGCAATGCTAAAAAAAGTGTAGAGGAGAGCAAGCAGAACAATTAGGGGACTGGAGATTAAAACACATGAAGAACGGTTAAAGGAACTGGATATGGCTAGTCTATTGAAAAGAAGGACCAAAAGAGACATGATAGCAATGTTCCAATATTTAAAGGGCTGCCACAGAGTGGAGGGGTTCAGGCTATTTTCCAAAGCAGCTGAAGGCCAGACAAGGATGGATGGAAACTGATCAAGGAGAGATTCAATCTAGAAATAAGGAGGAACTTTCTGACAGTGAAAACAATCAACCAATGGAATAGATTGCCTTTGGAAGTTGTGGAAGCTTCATCAATTGAGTCTTTCAAGAAGAGATTGGACTGCCATTTGTCAGAAATGGTTTAGGGTCTCCTGCTTGAGTGTGCAGTTGGACTAGATTTAGATGACCTATAAGGTCCCTTCCAACTCTGTTAATCTGTAAATCTGCAATGCAGAGCCTGATCTAGAGCAAGCAAAACCAATGTGTATGTGCTGATTTGCTACAAAGAAATTTGTCTAGAATATCAATCTAGAAAGACTGTTTGACTTCAATGAAAGAGAATAGATGAGGCTCAGCACTGAAATGTGGAGTTTTTGGTGTTCTTTGAGTTTGGATGTTTGCTTGGAGATATTTCATTGCCCAACTTGGTAACATCATAAATGATTTATCTCAATGAGCATGAAGAATTACACAGTATTTCAATTCAGCAAACCAGTCTCTGCATTGGTCTCTGCCTGTATTCTGTGCTTTCTTTGTAAAAGTCTGTTTAAAATTAGATTGTAATTTTAAGAAACCAGTTTGGTCTAGTGCAGGGGTAGGCATAGTTGGCTCTTCTATGACATGTGGACTTCAACTCCCAGAATTCCTGAGCTAGCAGGATTGGCTCAGGAATTCTGGGAGTTGAAGTCCACAAGTAATAGAAGAGCCAATTTTGCCTACCCCTGGTCTAGTGGTTAAGGCACTAGGTTAAAAAGGGGGAGACTGAGTTCTCATCTCATGATAGCCAAGAAAGCCAGGTAGCTGACCAGACACTCTTTCAGCCCAACTCATCTCAAGGGGTTGCTGTTGTGGGGAAAATAGGGGGAGAAAAATGTGTTAGCCATGTTGGTCACTTTGAGTTATTTGTAAAAATAATAAAGGAGGGATACAAATAAGAAATAAAGTAAACCTTTTGGGCAATGGAATGGTCCTAAAATTCTATTACTGAGTCTTGAAATGAACAAATAAAGGGAAATGGAAGATTTCATAACAACTGACATCATAACTACTTCCATGTATATTTAGAAGAAATTCAGGTCCTTGGTAAGAGGCTGTAGAAAACCACAGCAAGCATATTATAAAATGGTTAAAAGTGGGCTGAGCCCTTATTGTTGTCTGAAGTTTCTCCAGTCCATTATTAATTTACAATGATAATTAATTCCTTTGTACTGCAAACATTTATCAACAACTGCTTTACCCAAGTCTTCGTTTGAAATACTTGGTGGGGTTAGGCACATTGACAGCTTCTATAACCAAAATCTAATTAAAGTAATTGTTGGCCCACATTTTTTATTCTGTTTCATGTATAATTATACTCAGTGGGAAATCTGGTGGGATTAGAAACAGGTTTTTAATCTATTCCTCACAAATCAAAAACCACTCCCAAGAAAAGAGTTTAATAGCAATATTTAATAGTGTGCCAGTCTTTTTTCCCTCAGAAGACTTAGCAGTTGGAGGATTAACTGTGGAGAGAAAGAGAGAGAGTGAGAGAAAGAAATTCCTTCATCCATAGAAGCAGATGAAAACAAACTTCCATATACAACCTGTTTTCTTTTATTTGGTTGTACAGATCGTTATATATGTTTACTGTTGCACCTACCATAAATTGTTATGAAGTTGCATATCGTAAAATTAATAAAAGTAGCTATTTGAAAGTGATACAGACTTAGACAGTTCCGGAATAGCCAGTTGTATTAATTTCTGTCAAAGTGCAGACCTTTGTAGTAAATTATTCGGCATTGACCAGTTGATTAGATATTTCATCTTAATATTTTAATAGATTGTTTGTAAAGAAAGTTAATGATGATTTATTAGACTTTAATCTTACCTTTCTTCCAAGAGTTCAATGTAGCTGAAATAGTAATTTCCTTTCATTCTATCCTTACAACTCTAAAGCTGTCACTGTGTTATGCGGTTTTAAGTTGTTTTATGGATTTAAAATATATTATATTTCAGATTTTCAACTAAAAGGGCCTTTCTAAATTATAGGTTATTTTTAATTTACTGGAAATTGTGTTATACAATTTCGGGTTACTAGGTGTTGTGGTTAGCTCTGCCCCTGCTCCTGCCCCAAGGACTGTGGATGTGGGGGAGACATCCACATGCTGCAGGCCTGTTTTGCCCCCCCCCCCCGTGGAATCTGATGATGAAGGCTCCTCTGACCAAGAAGACATGAGTGACAGGGAAGAGGAGTGTGTGGCAGACAGCGCAGAAGGATATCAATTATCTAGCTCCTCCTTGGATTCAGAACAAGAGTTAATGATACAGCCAAGCATGCGGAGAGCGATGCATAGGCAACAACAACTGAGAGATTATTATCAAAGAAAATGAGGCCACCTGTGGTTGGGTGGGGCTGTGGTCATTAGTGAGGCTGCTATAAATAGCAGCCTGTGGGTTTGGCCGTTGTGGAGGATTATCTGATCGTTATGTTTCATGACTGCTTTGCTGATTTTGATCTTTGTGTGCTGATTTTTCCTCGCTTTGAAACTAACCCAGAGCAAAGTGTGTTTCACTTTGTGAAAGAAAAAGGACTGTGAATTGCCTCACAGCTGCAAGTTAAGTATCAGAGAACTGATAAGGGACTTGTACAAATTACCAATTTGTTTGGAGACAAGTGCTCTTTGCTATACAAAAAGAGTGCTCTGTTTATTTGCATTTTCGGTATAAAGAACATTGTTTTGAATTTTCAAATGTGTGTGTGTCTGAAATTTGTACCTGTGAATTTTTGGGAGGATTCTACCAGAGAGCTCGACAGAACACTAATTATTAAGGAAAATAAAGTAAAAATGTTATATATAAATTAACATACTCCTTTTCACCATTTTTATTGCCTAACCAGCTCCTTTACTTTAACAGTCACCCAAAGAAAGTAGTTGAAAAGGGCAATCTTCCTCTTTGATGCAGTAGGAAATACCATATCAGTTTTTTACCCTATTATTTAAGGATTTTCTTGCCTACCTGGTGTTATTATTGGTATGTCAATACTGGCTTTATTTTCCTACTGTCCACCTTGCTCTGCTTACCACTGTTTCTTAAAAGAGCTGGCATGGCTGCATGAAAATATTGATTTTGAACTCAGGCAAACATATGATGCACAAATGAGGTTTCCCACCAAGATCTCTAGAAACATTTCATTGTTTTCTTTACAAACGTTTCTGAGGGGCAGCATGCAGGGTTTTCTCAAAACATTCAGAAGTATTTATATCCTGCATATCAGACAGAATGTGAACACCAATGTTATTTATTTAATGTCCAAAAGAGTGACAATTTTTTTTTGGTTCTTCTTCCCAAGATTATCATTTCTATATTGCACATAGAAAGTTACATAATAAATAATTTGCCTGAGATTACCCCAATAGCACGAATCTGACAGGGATTTGAAAGCCCCACTAACAGTGAGGAGGATGGGGAAAAATGTCAGGTCAAATAATATGTTTATAACCATCTAAACATCAAACCACCACCCTATCCTGATATTACTGCTATGCTGACAGGATAAAATTCAACTACACTTTTTTCTCTTAAGAATGATTGCCAGTCACATCTTTGTACATGTAATCATTTTAAACTGGAATAAAGATGAATATATGATTCCTCCCCAAACAGAAGAGTTTAAGGTGTAGTTTTTTGAATATAAAAATTATGTTTCCCCACAGCAATGAAAACCACTGTTTATGTATACCTTAATTAGCAACACAGAAGATTGCCCCATTCAAATTATTTGACTGCTCTGCTAACTAACAGAAGTTGTGAAAAGCCATCCTACTCTTTTTTATGGTGTTATGTTTTCTTCTTGTTGTTTTCAAGTGACAGTACAATATATTCCTGGATTTTGAATTCAGTATCCACAATTTTCTAATGGCAAATTAGCTTTTGTTCCTCTGACAGATAGAGATTATTTATATAGCAACAGAAGTTCTATGAATTTACACCCACACACCCACACACACCATATTTTTCGGAGTATATGATGTGCCGTAGTTTTTTGGGAAGAAAAAAAGTAAAAGAATCTGCTTACCAGATATTCACCTGGCTAGCGTCCTTAGTGTGATCAGCTTCAGCACATTATTTTATTCCCTGGGTAAGGCTTTAAGAAACCTTATTTGGAGAGAGCAATAATGAAAGAGCTTGCAAGCTAGTAAGAACTGGGAAAATCATTAGCATCATTAGGGCTGGAAAGAAATATTTGGAGCAAGTTAGAGCAATGAAAAAAAAACCATTCAAAAACTTAGGGCTTGGAAAACATTCTTCGCAGAGAGTAACAATGAAAGAGATAGCAAGCCGGGAATAGAATAGAATAGAATATAAATGTATTGGCCAAGTGTGATTGGACACACAAGGAATTTGTCTTGGTGCATATGCTCTCAGCGTACATAAAATAAAATATACATTTGTCAAGAATCACGTGGTATGACATTTAATGATTGTCTTAGGGGGTCAAATAAGCAATGAAGAAGCAATATTAATAAAAATCTTAGGATATAAGCAACAAGTTACAGTCATACAGTCAACATGGGAGGAAATGGGTGATAGGAATGATGAGAAAAACTAGTAGAATAGAAGTGCAGATTTAGTAGAAAGTCTGACAGTGTTGAGGGAATTATTTGTTTAGTAGAGTGATGGCATTCGGAAAAAAACTGTTCTTGTGTCTAGTTGTCTTGTTGTGCAGTGCTCTGTAGCGACGTTTTGAGGGTAGGAGTTGAAACAGATTGTGTCCAGGATGTGAGGGGTCAGTAAATATTTTCCCCGCCCTCTTTTTGACTCGTGCAGTATACAGGTCCTCAATGGAAGGCAGGTTGGCAGCAATTGCTTTTTCTGCAGTTCTGATTGTCCTCTGAAGTCTGTGTCGGTCCTGTTGGGTTGCAGCACCAAACCAGACAGTTATAGAGGTGCAGAAGAGCTGGGAATATTGTTAGCACCTGGTTAGGGCTGGAAAGAAACTTATTTGGAGCAAGTTAGAGCAATGAAAAAAGCCCTGCAATGACGGCAACATTCTTTGCAGAGCGTAACAATGAAAAAACCTGCAAAGTAAGAGCTGGGAAGATCGTTAGCAGCCAGTTAGGGCTGGGGGGAAAAAAGCTTCGAAAAAAGCTACATTCAGAGCATAAGATGCACCTGAATTTTAAGCCTCTTTTAGGGAGGCAAAAGGTGCTCCGAAAAATACGGTATATCCCCTCCCCCTAGGTAAAGAGGAAACTGTGTGTTCTGTCCCATATTTGGGTATACAAGGGTGATTCGACATATCTCTATCTCTATCTCTATCTCTATCTCTATCTCTATCTCTATCTCTATCTCTATCTCTATCTCTATCTCTATCTCTATCTCTATCTCTATCTCTATCTCTATCTCTATCTCTATCTCTATCTCTATCTCTATCTCTATCTCTATCTCTATCTCTATCTCTATCTATCTATCTCTATCTATCTCTATCTATCTCTATCTATCTCTATCATCTCTCTCTCTCTCTCTCTCTCTCCATCTCCATCTCTATCATCTCCATCTCTATCTCTATCATCTCTATCTCTATTATCTCTCTCCATCCATCCATCCATCCATCCATCCATCCATCCATCTACAGTATCTATCTATCTATCTATCTATCTATCTATCTATCTATCTATCTATCTATCTATCTATCTATCTATCATCTATCTCTATCTCTCTCTCTATCTCTATCTCTCTATCTCTCTCTCTCTCTATCTATCTATCTATCTATCTATCTATCTATCTATCTATCTATCTATCTATCTATCTATCTATCTAAAAAGAGTTCTATGGAGAAATGTGGCTCCAAATGGAGAAATTATAAACCTTTCACAATGATCCCATTCCCCCAGTTGCTTATGTATTCTTCAGGGTCACTTTTATGAATAATAGAGAAAGTGGACGTGGTATCAGTTTGACAATGTGAGGATGGAATATATTTCTGGCAAGTAGTCAGCTCATAAGAAAATCCTGCTTAGGACAGGCTTGCCTAGTAGAAGATAGTTGAGTTCAAACAGTGACAAATATTATACATTTTACAAATATTATAACAGTGACAAATATTATACATTTTATGGGACTCTCTGTTATAACAGCTCTTTAGTAGATGTCACCAGTCTTAGTCAATTGCCATTAGCATCATCCAATTAAACACATTTTATCCCCTTTTCACTGCTACAATTAATGTTTCAGAAATATGGCAGATATGTGTAAAATCTAATAAGAAAAATGAGAAAAACTCTGGATGATATACCATATACTGCAAGCTAAATGGAGAAATGAATTCAATAACAACTAGCAATTAGAAACTATATATTTTTGGTATACTACATTTCATAGACTTTGATAATGTTTGTGAATGCATAAATAATCTTTGAACAAAGGAATAAAAAACTCATTCCATGGCTTTGGGCCAGTTACTCCCAACCTAAACTGCCTAAAATAAGGGATTGGATTAAGGGATATTGGTTTTTTTAAAAATTATTTCATTAAGCGTGAACAGTATAAATATTAATATGAATATATAAAAAGTATAAGCATGGTTTTGAGTACAGGATATTTTACGAATACATGAGAACTTTAGGATAAGGTGATAAGCATGCTGGTGCACTTATGCACACCCCTTAAAGGCCTCTTAGGAATGGGGTGAGGTCAATGATAGACAGCCTAAAATTAAAGTTTTGGGGGTTTGGGGAAGGAACTACACAATCAGGTAATGTAATGTTGCTAAAGTTGTATTGTATTGGAGAATATCGCCGGCCGACTCACCCGGCTTCCCGGCGCTTTTGCTGGAGGGCCGGCAGACTCGGGCCCTCCCGATGGCGGCCGCCATCTTGTTTCGGCCGAAATCTCGCGAGGCGAGATTTCGGCCGAGAATGCCCTGCCCACGTGGCTGGGCATGATGTCGGGTCCGGGCGGGGCCTGCTGGCCCTATTTAAGGGACAGCAGGCCGGGAAGAGAGCCTTCTCGCCCGGACCTGGTGCCAAGAGCAGACACATGGCTGTCTGCTCGTGGAATCCTTCGGCAGCCGTGTGGGCGGCCGCTGTTTGTGGAAGCCTCGTCGGAGGCTTGAGGAGGCTGCAGTTAGCCCTTCCGAGGCCTGCGGTCTTCTCCTCTTCAGGCTAGGCTGGAGTCCGGCGTGAGCCCCCCCCCCCCCCGCTTCGTAAAAGGCGGCTGCGTGTTGCGGCCGCCATCTTGAGAGCCTCATCGGAGGCTCGTGGAGCGGTAATGGCCTTCGGGTCCGGTGGGGAGGCTGGGCCTGTGCCGTTTTCGGCTGTTGGCCCCTCTATTTCGTCGGATCGTTCCGGTCGCCCCCTCGGGAACGGGGGGATCGGGCGGAGGGCTCGCGTGGGCGCCCCCCCCCCCGGTTCGTGGCCCCTGTTCGGAGGGCAGTTAGGCCCTTGGCGGCAGCTTCCTGCTGCTGCGCTGCCTGTTTGGGCAGAGGCCATTTGCTGCCCTCTTTTGGGGCCGGGCAGCCCCGGTTTCATTATTTGTCAAAATAAGAACCATGGTGTAAAACAAAACGTACATAACAATACTACTGATATTTATAGTTACTATTACTTAATTATATAGAAACACTGAAGTCAGGAAAAACCTATTGGTCCCTCTGGTCTGCCCTTATAAATTTACTGTATTTTATCTCAGGATGGCTATATGTTTATCCCAAACATGTTTAAATTCTGTTACTGTGGTTTTATATCCCAAGTCTGCTGGAAGTTTGTTCCAACGATCTACTACTCTTTCAGTAAAGTTGTAGTCAAACCAGTAAAACAGTTATGGTCCAACATTAATTATTTGAATAGTTAGTTGCCCCATGGTGGCTGTGCCTGGGAAGGCGATGAGGCCCTCGGCCAGGGTAGCCAGGAAGCCCCCCCCCCGTGGGTCCTGCTGGGGGGGGGACTACGGTTGGTGGCCACCCGGTCCTTGTTTTTGGGGGGTTTCGGGGGGGGGCACCTGTAACCAGGTTTGCCCCCCCCCCAGCCGGCTCCTACTGCGGGGGCACGGGCCCCTGGGGCAGTTTTTTTGCTATGGCCTGGGGTAGCCGGGGCCGGGGGGGTTCGGACCCCGCCAACGCGGGCCGTAGAGCCTCCGCCCCTTTTGAAGGCTTACCCGTCGGGAGCAGGGGTATTCGGTACGGGGGCCACCACAGGGTGGGACCCGTTTGCTGCATGTCAGGGCTTTGCTGCAGGGGGCCTTGTTTTCGCCCCTTTTTTGTAGGTACAGCCGTGCGTGCGGGAGGGCAGGGTGCCCATGCCGCTTCGGTGTGCCCCTGCCCCTACAAGGGGACGGTTAAGAGGGGAGGGGGTCCAGGGAACAAACCCCGCCTACTGGGGGAAAATGGGCCCAGCCCAAGTATGTAAGCACGCTCGAGGGTTGGTTGAGGGACTACCACCCTCGCTCGAGAGCGGCTGCTCTCTTGCTAGGTTTCTCACAGGGATTCAGGATCCCTTGCAGGGGAGGGGCCCCTTTTTAGGGGTGGTCCCCTGAAAGGCGAGGGGTGAATTTAGGTTGATTCACCACTTGTCTTTCCCTAAAGGGGAGTCAGTGAATGATTTCATTCCTGACGAACTTTGTTCGGTGCGGTACGCATCATTTGATGCGGCCGTGCCATGGTTAGGAAGTGTGGGGTTGGAGCCCTTATGGGAAAATGCGACATTGAGTCGGCATTCCGGCTCCTCCCCATACACCCAGACGGATTCGGGCTTCTGGGCTTCCATTGCGAAGGTGGGTTTTTGTGGACAGGGCACTGCCAATGGGCTGCTCTGTCCCATGCTCTCTTTTTGAGAGTTTTAGCGCCTTCTTGGAGTGGTCGCTCAGGAGGCGCAGCGGTCTGGGATCGGTCGTTCACTACCTCGATGGATTCTTGTTGGCGGGGCCTGCGCGTTCAGAGCATTGCTTTGCTCTAATGCTGGTCTTCGAAGCCCTTTGCGCTCTGTTGAGGGGGCCTTTGGCCTCTGAGGGGACCGAGGGCCCCACCACCAGGATTACCTGTCTCGGTATTGAATTGGACTCGGAGGTGCAATCTTCTAGGTTGCCCCTAGAGAAGTTGCTTAGGATCAGAAGAAAGCTCGATGAGGTGCTGGGCTGCCGGAAGGTTACCCTACGGCAGCTTCAGGAATTGGCAGGCATTCTTAATTTTGCCTGTCGGGTGGCTGTTCCTGGTAGGGTTTTTCCAGGAGGTTGTAAGACACGATGGAGGGGCTCCGTCTGCCCCATCATCGTACCCGCCTTTGCGCTGGGGTCAGGGCTGACCTCGGCGTGTGGCGGGATTTCTTGGTTAGGTTTAATGGTTTGTCCTTCTGGAGGCACGAGCTTCTTTTGGGAAGCTGAGTGGCAGCTCTGCTCTGATGCCGCGGGGACTGGTGATTTCGGGGTAGTGTTAGGTGACCAGTGGTGCTGGTCGGCATGGCCTCCGGAATGGAGTGCCTCTTCGTTGGTTAAGGACCTGACGTTCCTGGAGCTCTTCCCCTTAATAGTGGCCTTAGAGCTTTGGGGGGAGCAGTTTAGGGACAAGACCGTGCACTTTTGGTGTGACAACCTAGCGGTTGTCCATGTGGTGAATGCCCTGTCCTCAAAGAGCGACAGGGACATGCGGCTTGTCCGCCATTTTTGTGCACAGGTCCTTGTCCCTAAACGCATTGTTTTGGCTAGGCATGTCCCCGGGGTGGATAACGGGGTCGCTGATGCCCTGTCCCGTGGTCAGTTGTCCAGGTTTCGGACCCTGACCCCGTGGGCCCGGGAGTCGCCAGTGGCGTTCCCCGGCCACCTTTGGAGTCTGGGGGGGTCTCCCGGGCGTAGGAGAGTAAAGGTCTGCTGGGCTATGGCCCCCTCTGTGGTGCCCGCACTCTGGGGGATTCACAGCAGACAGGTGCAGAGTTTGGGGGGTTCAGGCAGGTTACAGGTTACCCCTATAGCTGGCCTGCCCCAGTTGTGTACCTGGCCATATTTGTGTCCAGTTTAGGCAGTGTGGCTTTTCAGTTAGGACTTTGAGGGCCAGGTGGCCGGCCTCGCCTTTTGTCTAAGGCGGGGGCTGGTTGTGGATTTATGGTGAGTTCCGCATAGTGAAGATGCGGGACGGCTGGCCAGGGCCTTATCACTGGTTGCTAGGTCCTTTTGGCCTTCCATCTCATTGCCTTAGTCGGGCGGGTTTTGGAGTACAGGGTTTGGCCAGGCCAAGTGTGGATCCCGCCGCTTGTGGGAACGCTCGTTCCGCAGTGGCGCCGCCTCTAGTACGGTGACGGCGTTCTCGATACTGAGGATTCGGGGATGCCGACCGCTGGCGGTCGACGGCCTGTTTTAGGCTACGAACGGCCAGTTGAGGGTCCGGGGTAAGATCTTAGGCCAGGGCTCCCTTTGGTCCCCTTCTATTCAACCCCGCCAGGATGGACCGACGGTGTTGCTTTGGGTCATGGGTGCTCCGGGACCACTCAGCAACACGGTACCGTCGGGGGTGGGGACCCCGCCGTCGTGGCGGCTGGGTCCTTGTTGTCTGGCGGGGGAGACGGGGTGTGCGGTAGGACGGGCGTTTCTACCGCTATGCTGGCTGGGCGGCATCCCATTGCTGCGCCCAGATTGGTCCTGGGAGGGCGGCATCCCATTGCTGCGCCCAGGTGGTGCTGGGAGGGCGGCATCCCATTGCTGCGCCCAGTTGGTCCTGGGAGGGCGGCATCCCATTGCTGCGCCCAGTTGGTCTGGGAGGGCGGCATCCCATTGCTGCGCCCAGTTGGTCCTGGGAGGGCGGCATCCCATTGCTGCGCCCAGGTGGTGCTGGGAAGGCGGCATCCCATTGCTGCGCCCAGTTGGTCCTGGGAGGGCGGCATCCCATTGCTGCGCCCAGGTGGTCCTGGGAGGGCGGCATCCCATTGCTGCGCCCAGGTGGTGCTGGGAGGGCGGCATCCCATTGCTGTGCCCAGTTGTTCCTGGGAGGGTGGCATCCCATTGCTGCGCCCAGGTGGTGCTGGGAGGGCGGCATCCCATTGCTGCGCCCAGTTGGTCCTTGGAGGGCGGCATCCCATTGCTGCGCCCAGGCGGTGCTGGGAGGGCGGCATCCCATTGCTGCGCCCAGGTGGTGCTGGGAGGGCGGCATCCCATTGCTGCGCCCAGTTGGTCCTGGGAGGGCGGCACCCCATTGCTGCGCCCAGGAGGTGCTGGGAGGGCGGCATCCCATTGCTGCGCCCAGATCGGTCCTGGGAGGGCGGCATCCCATTGCTGCGCCCAGGTGGTGCTGGGAGGGCGGCATCCCTTTGCTGCGCCCAGTTAGTGCTGGGAGGGCGGCATCCCATTGCTGCGCCCAGTTGGTGCCGGGGCAGCATTCCATTGCTGCGCCTGGATGTGTGCTGGGAGGGCGGCATCCCATTGCTGCGCCCAGTTGGTGCCAGGGGCGGCATTTCATTGCTGCGTCTGGATGTGTGCTGGGAGGGCGGCATCCCATTGCTGCGCCCAGGCGGTGCTGGGCGGGTGGTCACATGGCTACGCCCAGTTGTTCGGGGAGGGCGGCATCCCATTGCGGCGCCCCGGTCGCTGGTCTTGCTCTTGGGGGCAAGGACCGGTACGGCTTGGGGGTCGGCTGGGGACCCGCCAGGCTTGCGGGAGCCTGCGGTGGCTTCACGCTGTGTGGCCCGCCATCTATGTGGTGCGGTCTTTGATCCCCTGGGGATCTTTGTGGGTCGCCTTTTCCCTTAGGGCCATTCACCGGGTCAGGTGTAGAGGCAATAAGGCCCTGGGAAGGGTAGTCAGGGAATTTAGGTGGGGGTTGTAGTGGCCCATCCCCTCATCACCGTAGATCGGCCGTGGCTTTACCGGGCCGATGGCGTTCACCTGACAGAGCAGGGGAACGCCATTTTCTTACAGGACCTGCAGTGGTCTCTGCGTGAGCTGGCGCAGATAAGAGGGGGGAGTCGGGGGGCCAAGATAGAGATCTGACCCCCGCTCCGTGGCAGGTTAGGGGCGGAAATCTGGGTGGTTTCAGCAACTGCGCGTTCTCCCTTGGGCATCTTTGGGGATGATTGACAGGTTCTCTCCAAGCCCATGGTGGGTGCTACCTGCGCACTTGGGGGGAACCTGTCTTTGGGTCCCGCTATTGAAGTCCCAGGGTAGGGGTGAGCCGGCGGGACCCCCCTCATGCGAGTGTATGGCAGGGTCTCAGGTGAGGGAGAGGTCCCTCACCTGGACCAGCATCGATTACGCCCATAGTTGCCCAGGAATGTTGACCTTTTACGTCATTTCCGCCCCGGAAGTGTTTGTTTGACCCTGCAGGTCCACTGTTTCCGGGTCATAGTTGAGTATGTTAATTTATGCAAATTTATGCTAATTCATGCTAATTTAATTAATAAATTATGCAAATTTATTATAATAAAATGACCCAAGTTTAAATCCAGCTCTGGTGTCCGAGTCGTTACTCCGTCTCTTCAGCAATATCGCCGGCCGACTCACCCGGCTTCCCGGCGCTTTTGCTGGAGGGCCGGCAGACTCGGGCCCTCCCGATGGCGGCCGCCATCTTGTTTCGGCCGAAATCTCGCGAGGCGAGATTTCGGCCGAGAATGCCCTGCCCACGTGGCTGGGCATGACGTCGGGTCCGGGCGGGGCCTGCTGGCCCTATTTAAGGGACAGCAGGCCGGGAAGAGAGCCTTCTCGCCCGGACCTGGTGCCAAGAGCAGACACCCACCCGCCCTTCCCTATTTTGCAGTGTGCCTAGTGGGTCGCCTTTGGGGCCGAATGGGAATTTTTTGCAGCCTCGCCCATTAGGCCAGGCTGTTTTTTCGCCCATTCCACACTGGGGAGATGGATGTGCGGTTAGGGGGTGTTGGCATTTAATTAGGTTAATTGGCTTACCTCTGGTCATTGGGTAGGCAGGTTAGGGGCGGAAATCTGGGTGGTTTCAGCAACTGCGCGTTCTCCCTTGGGCATCTTTGGGGATGATTGACAGGTTCTCTCCAAGCCCATGGTGGGTGCTACCTGCGCACTTGGGGGGAACCTGTCTTTGGGTCCCGCTATTGAAGTCCCAGGGTAGGGGTGAGCCGGCGGGACCCCCCTCATGCGAGTGTATGGCAGGGTCTCAGGTGAGGGAGAGGTCCCTCACCTGGACCAGCATCGATTACGCCCATAGTTGCCCAGGAATGTTGACCTTTTACGTCATTTCCGCCCCGGAAGTGTTTGTTTGACCCTGCAGGTCCACTGTTTCCGGGTCATAGTTGAGTATGTTAATTTATGCAAATTTATGCTAATTCATGCTAATTTAATTAATAAATTATGCAAATTTATTATAATAAAATGACCCAAGTTTAAATCCAGCTCTGGTGTCCGAGTCGTTACTCCGTCTCTTCAGCAATATAATACAATAGAATAGAACTGAACTGAACTGAATATAATTTCAATGTCTGACTGATGAATGAATAGATTTCCATTCATCTGTTTACAAAATGCTATTTTATTTCAAAGGTCACACTTTATTTTTGTACCAATACAAATGTGTACATCGAGGGACAATATTATTTGATCAGAAAATTCATACTTGTGCACTTGTGTGCTTCCCAAAAGAAATAACTTCCATATCCTTGAGGCTACCTACTTTTGTGGTCCTTGGTAGGATATCCCTGGAGCTATTCAGAAGTCTGATTTCATATTCCTCTCCCAGGTGATATGAAACATCTGTAGCTATTTTGCTCTGCAGCTTTATTTGGTGTCCCTTTGGAACATTAACATGGTGCATGGGAGGCTGAAGTTTACAATTAGCATCTTCAGTTAGACTCCGTAGACAGTGGAATGAGCCATTGCATTGCTCTGGAGTTATTAAACAAAGGTCTGTCTTAATGAAATTATGGACATTATGGTTCTTAAATCCGATGTTTCCTCAAGTACTTTTCTGCTTGCATTGCTGCATCATTCTGACATTTCTTTGTTTCCTTTGCTCTCCACATTATATATAGTAATCCCCATTGTAAACTTAAAATCTGCATTTCTACTGTGAATGGCAATGACCCAGAGGTGATGATCAATTCCTCTTTTAGAATCCAATACTTGATGTTACAAGTGTAACTCTAATACATAGCTGAGGAACACATGCTTTCAGTGCTTCCTCTCTAGGCTCACTTGCCAGATAATTAGAGGCAAAAAAGCTTCTCTCTGCAATATATGTAGCCTCCAGAAATCATCCCAATAAAATACGCAGAAATATGCCACTCATTAGCGGAACAATATTTAAAAGTTTAAAGACAGTCTGGGTGTTTCACGAATCAGAACTTAATATTTATGGGAGGCCCCAGCATCCTGAGCAGTGTTGTGGTACAGGCAAAATTCTGCTGCACGAATCCCAGCGACCCGTTAGGTCCCACAGAGTGGGTCTTCTCCAGGTCCTGTCAACCAAACAATGTTGCTTGGTGGGACCCAGGGGAAGAGCCTTCCCTGTGGCGGCCCCGACCCTCTGGAACCAACTTCCCCCAGAGATTAGAATTGCCCCCACACTCCTTGCCTTTCGTAAGCTAATAAAATAATTATTATAATAATAAAATAATAATAAAAGAAAGGGGAAGATAGAAAAGCAAAAGTCTCCTAAGTATTATCTTTTTATATGATTTTCTCCCTACCCAGAATCCATAGCCTCCATACACCAAGAAAGAATCTTGGTAGTATAATTTGGACCAAGGTTGAAATAATCCCGGTTCTCTTGTGCCTATCAGTCATCAGAAAATCAGTGGCAAAGGGAGTGTGAGGCTCCGTCACCCGCCCAGATGCTGCCATTTGGGTTCTTCTACCCTTGCGCATGCACAGAATACTTTGCACATGCACAGAAGGTAAAAGAATCCAAATGGCATTGTCCAGGCACTGAGCTGAGCCTTGTGCTCCCTTTGCAACCAGCTCTCTGATGACTGACAGGCATGAGCAATCCAGGAGCATTTCACCCCTGATGTGAACCCATAGGATGGAAATGTATGCTGATGAAATCCAACCCTGTAGCTTTCCATCGGGTAATATCCTGCACATTTTAAATAGGATCAGGGAGAACGTCATAAAGCAAGAGTTCAGAACTAGACCTTTCCCCTACTTCCAATGCTGGCAGGAACTGAATCCAGATGTAGAAAAATCACAATTTCCTCTCATTTCCAACCCTTTGAGTCTGTCCAGGAGACTATGATCAATGGTGAGATCATGTAAATCTAGGATGGAGGACCATCTCTATTCTGATCCCAACAGAAATTATCCACAGGTGCAACCAACACGGTTTCAAATTTATTCCCAGCCCTGAAACTTGACTGGAAGGGGTCTATGTTGTGGTTCAGCCTGAGTCAGAGCAAAGACCAGCTGTATCTCTGCTGGCTCCGGGGGAGGCTGAGAGCGAAGAGGAGAGTTCTTGGCAGCCAGACAGGGGAGATTACAGTCAGGAATGTGACGAGGAAGAAAGGCCTGGGAGCCCTTGGATGACGAAGCAGAAGCTATCATTAGTATGTGACAGAGACGCATAGATCAAAGGAGGCAGCAACTGAAGAGATATCAGCATTGAATGAGGAACACCAGGGGGTTGGGTGTGGTCCTCATTAGCAGGGAAGGGTTTATAAGGCAGGCAAACTCTTTCAGCAGCGTGGAGTGTTATCACAGTGGAGTTGCTGTTATCTGCCTTTTCTCTCAGCGTTTTGTTCCTGGCTCGTGGCCCAGCAGTCTTGAAGACCCATGGGAGGTTGGTGCCTGTTATCAACAGCCTCGTTTGTCATCAAGGATCCTGTGTTTTTGTATGAACAATTGCCTTTGTGTACCTATTTGGAATTCCAGTGTTTTCCTGACTTGTAAGGGCATTTTCTGTTGGCTTCTTTTCTCTTTACCATTATAAAACTGTCTTTGGATTCAACCGGTGTGTCTGGCTTATCTTTTTGGGTTGGTCATAGCTTCCGGAGTGACCCAGACAGAACAGTCTAGAACCTTCAGGTCCCTGAAGATTCAGTCTGACTCAACAGACTTATCCTGTTGGAAGTTTGGAGACAGGGCAGAGATTGATTAGCACTATTGGCTCCCACACCTATAATACTTTCTGGACAGATTCATGGATTTGCAATTCACTCAACCTTGAGCTACAAATATTCTCATTTACTGGTACTTTTCTACAACACAAAAAAATATTAGGGAGAAGGAATACTTTCTCCCTAATAATAGAAAGAATTATGAGCAAAGTAGTCTTAGCCTATCATTACAGCTCTGACTACCAGTAGTCATTGCAATATTAGTTGATCCCCTCTCTGGGGGATAATTTCCCTCTTCCATTATGTGTGAAGCTTCAGATGGGACATATGTGAAGTGGTGAGGTAGAAAAGGGATCCCCACTTAGCCAATCTGACCAACCAACTCTATACTGACAAATAGTGAGATGATAGATAGCATACCCAGTTTCAATAAGATTCAATAAGATCAACAGGCCATGTTGATTATTTGTAAATTAGAAAGCATGGGGTCATCTGGATCAGGGGTCCCTAAACCTTTGGACCTCAGGGACCATTACATTTATAATTTTAAATCCTGCAGACCACTAATACAAATACGGTGCTCCACTTGTTGAAGCACCTAAATCCCCAGTGACTGGATGGGGTCCAGCAGGCATTCTCTCTTTCTCTCTCTTTCTCTCTCTTTCTCTCCCTCTCTCTGCCCCTCTCTCCCCCACCTCTTTCTCTCTCTCCCCCTTTGCCTTTCTCTCCCATCTCTCCCCCCTCTTCCCCTTCTCTCTCTCTCCCTCTTCCCTCTTTTTCTCTTCCCCTTACTCTTTGTCTCTCTCCCATCTCTTTCTCTCTTATCATACCCTCCCCATCTTTTTCTCTCCCTCTCTTTCTTTCATCTGTCTCTCTCTCCTCTCATTCTTTCTCTCTCTCTCATCTTTCTTTCTCTCTCTCCCCTCTTTATCTCTCTCCTTTCTTTTCTCCCTCTCTGTCTCTCATCTCTCCCCCTCTCTCATCTCTCTCTGTCTAATAACTCTCTCTCTCTCATATCTCTCCCTTCCTCCACCTCTTTCTTTCTCTGTCTGTTGGTCTCTCATTCTGATTTTCCAGTGCTCTCTGGGTCTCATGAGTGCTCCTTCAGCCTTTGTTGGTGCTGGATGCTTGAATTTGGAGCAAATTTCCACCCCCTACCCTTCCCTTCTCAGGCCAGTTGAGGTGTGACTGGGAGGGGAAGGGAGTGTGAGGGGCATACCAGCCACTGGTGGATTCACTCAACAGGAAGCCAAAGGAGGAGAAAGAATGAGCCACAGGTGGCCGACCCATTGCTTCACCTTGCCTGCATCACCCCCTTTACACCATTCTGGCCAGTGCAAAGTTGCAAAGTTGCCAGTGTCATACAGTTCCCTCTATGGCAGAGATTTCCAACTCCACCATAAGCTGGGCTCATATTCCAGAGCTCCAGTAACAGGACTGGAGCAACTCTTCCACTCGGGCTTGCTGTGGACCACCAAAAGTGTCTCACGTACTACTGATGACTTGTGATCTAGACAACTCTGGAATTAACAATTAAGTGAGCCTAATCACTCACAAAGATAGGAAAGTCAAAAAATCTGGGAGAGATGAAATAAAAGGAAGTAATTCATTTCTTGAGACATTCTCTGTGTTAGTCATAACTTCGGTTGGGATTACTTTTAATGAAAAATGCTTACATGAATTGACAGGAACCCACAAATTGTAAAATTTTTCCCAAAATTACTCTATTAAAAATTAGAATTTATTACAGGAATAATGTTTGTAGAGTTTTTATTTATTTATTTATTTTGAAATATTTAAGAAGCTGCATGCTGCTCCAGGGCCTCAGACTGTATACATCTAA
The DNA here is from genome assembly GCF_031021105.1 of Erythrolamprus reginae. Lineage (NCBI taxonomy): Eukaryota > Metazoa > Chordata > Lepidosauria > Squamata > Dipsadidae > Erythrolamprus > Erythrolamprus reginae. Next base: position 352,271,939 of record NC_091950.1, read on the forward strand.
TTTAGGCCCAATGTTAGACCCACAACTAGCTCTGCTATCTTGATAATCCTAGGCAAGTAGTATAATTCAGTAGTACAGTATATTTCATGGAATGGCTTTTCATTATCCACCTTGTAAACAGAAGGCTTTTCAAAATATGGCTTTACCATATGCAATTTTTGAATAAATGCAAGTCAAACAAGGCAGAGTTTTCAAATCATAATTCTGCTCATACATCTTTTGGACACAGCATATTTATTTCCATTGCTAAGGTTTGCAAGGGAGAATGTGACTATTGATATAGCTAAGGCAATTGTAGCTCATTACAGGGAAGTGCTGCCCAGTGTTCAACGAAGTTCATGAGGAAAATGGTGTTCATCTGTTCTGCTGACACAAGTAATAGCTTTTTCAGGTTGAAACATATGCTTCATTAATTATTATTATTATTATTATTTTGCTGGTGGCTGGATGGATAGATAGAAAAATATTACAAGTCCACACATTCACATAGCCAGAATATGTTTTATAGGATTTTGTGTACCCAAAGCTAAGGAATAATACATTCTGTTTTTTGATTAGATAAAAGGTTGTAGGTAAGATTAAGGATATGTGTTTACTCTATTGTAATTTCCGGCCCAAAGCAACTCCCTCAAGATATGAAGGGATTCACTGTCCATGTTAACATTGTCCATGAATAACAGAGTTGGACTTGAACAGTCTAACCCCCTGATCAAGCAGGAAACCCTGCTGTAGAAGTCACTCCTGACCTGGAGTCAGGAAGACTTAGGGAGGTGCCAAAAGGGTGCATGCATGTGCATTAGCATATTTATTTATTACTTAGATTTGTATGCCGCCCCTCTCCGAAGACTCGGGGCGGCTCACAACATGTAGAAACAAATCATAAGCAATCAGACAAATTTAAAATATTTAAATATTTAAAAAACCCATATACTAACAGTCATACACACAGACATACCATGCATAAATTAAACGTGCCCAGGGGGAGATGTTTCAGTTCCCCCATGCCTGACGGCAAAGGTGGGTTTTAAGGAGTTTACGGAAGGCAGGAAGAGTAGGGGCAGTTCTAATCTCCGGGGGGAGTTGGTTCCAGAGGGCCGGGGCCGCCACAGAGAAGGCTCTTCCCCTGGGGCCCGCCAACCGACATTGTTTAGTTGACGGGACCCGGAGAAGGCCCACTCTGTGGGACCTAATCGGTCGCTGGGATTCGTGCGGCAGGAGGCGGTCTCGGAGATATTCTGGTCCAATGCCATGAAGGGCTTTAAAGGTCATAACCAACACTTTGAATTGTGACCGGAAATTGATCGGCAGCCAATGCAGACTGCGGAGTGATGGTGAAACATGGGCATACCTAGGTAGGCCCATGACTGCTCTCGCAGCTGCATTTTGCACGATCTGAAGTTTCCGAACACTTTTCAAAGGTAGCCCCATGTAGAGAGCATTACAGTAGTCGAACCTCGAGGTGATGAGGGCATGAGTGACTGTGAGCAATGAGTCCCGGTCCAGATAGGGCCGCAACTGGTGCACCAGGCGAACCTGGGCAAACGCCCCCCTCGCCACAGCTGAAAGATGTTGTTCTAATGTGAGCTGTGGATCGAGGAGGACGCCCAAGTTGCGGACCCTCTCTGAGGGGGTCAACAATTCCCCCCCCCCAGGGTGATGGACGGACAGATGGGATTGTCCTTGGGAGGCAGAACCCACAGCCACTCCGTCTTATCCGGGTTGAGCTTGAGTCTGTTGACACCCATCCAGGCCCCAACAGCCTCCAGGCACCGGCACATCACTTCCACCGCTTCGTTGACTGGGCATGGGGTGGAGATGTAAAGCTGGGTATCATCCGCATATTGATGATACCTCACCCCATGTCCTTGGATGATCTCGCCCAGCGGTTTCATGTAGATGTTGAATAGCAGGGGGGAGAGGACCGACCCCTGAGGCACCCCACAAGGGAGAAACCTAGGAGTCGACCTCTGGCCCCCCACTAACACCGACTGCGACCGGCCAGAGAGGTAGGAGGAGAACCACTGAAGAACAGTGCCTCCCACCCCCAGCCCCTCCAGCCGGTGCAGAAGGATACCATGGTCGATGGTATCGAAAGCCGCTGAGAGGTCATATGCGTGCCCACACCTATGATGCAATGCACACATGATGCAATGCCCTCCCCCCATGCATGTGCACAACCCCTGGACTTCCCCTTATGCATATGCACAAGGCTCACACTGCTCTCCCACATATGCACATAGACCTCACTGAAGCCTCCAGATTCCTGAAGCCTAGGGACAGCGGAAACAGTGTTGGTCATGGCCTTTAAAGCCCTACATGAAATTGGACCAGAGTACCTCTGGAACTGTCTGCTACCGCACGAATCCCAGCGACTGATAAGTTCCCACAGAGTTGGCCTTCTCCGGGTCCCGTTGACTAAACAATGTCGTTTGGTGGGCCCCAGGGGAAGAGCCTTCTCTGTGGCGGCCCAGGCCCTCTGGAACCAACTCTCCCCGGAGATTAGAACTGCCCCCACCCTCCCTGTCTTTCGTAAACTACTCAAGACTCACTTATACCACCAGGCATGGGGGAGTTGAGACACCTTTCCCCCAGGCTTTTTAATACTTTGTTTTATGTTTGGTATGAATGTGCTGGTTGGTTTTTTAAATAATGATAGGGTTTTATATGTTTTTTAATATTAGATTTGTTCCACTGCTATATTGTTTTTATTACTGTTGTGAGTCGCCCTGAGTCTTCGGAGAGGGGCGGCATACACATCTAATAAATAAAATAAAAATAAAATAAATGGCTCAATGTAAGTTTGAAAATGAACTTCCAGTTGGACTGTTGGGCCATTTTTCACCATCCCCATGGTTCAGGGTTTTTTCCTGAAGCCTGGGGAGAGCAAAAATGGCAGAAAAATCAGCTGGCCAGCACAGGTATGCGTGCTGGAGATGACATAGGGCAACATCTCACATGGCCTCATATGTGGCTCTGCGTGCCACCTGTGGCACGTGTGCCAGAGGTTCACCATCACTGGCTTAGGGAGTCCTGGTAATTTTTTTAAAAAATGTTAATATTGTCTTGCTGAAGAATTTTTTCTTCTTCTGTTATGTTTTTAACTATGTTTCAAATACATATTTTATCCTTTACATGCTGTCTAGAGTCTTTGTGGAATTGGATGGCCTGACAAACCCAATCTAATCCAATCATCAATCAATGTAGACATTTTGATTTGACTAATCTTGGAAATGTTCAGTTTAAAACCTTTCATCACAACAAAGTTTTAACAACTTTAAAACCTCATCATTCATTAGATATTTATTTAATAAACTGCATTATTGGAAAGGGATTGGTTTTTGTACTTTTATGCTATTTGTAGTAAATTTGGTATGATGGATGGATAAGTAAGGAAGTATTAGAATATTCCCCTGTACTTTCAGCCACCAGGAAGCAATAAAGAATAGTATAACTTAAACCTTAAACAATCAAAGAGCCACTTGGGCCCATTTCCCAAAGAAAACAAGACAACGGTAGCCTCAAAACGTGGGCAGGCATGGCCAACTCAACGTTTCTCACTCCCACCCAATCACACCAACCCTTAACCCACAACTACCCAGATTTTATGGCTCTACATGTTTTACTTTCTATGGGAAATAGGTATCTCCCTCCCCCTCTCTCCCTCTCTCATCTCTCTCTCTCTATCTCCTTCTCTCATCTCTCTCTCCCACCTCTCTTTTTCTCTTTCACTCTATCTCCCTCTCATCTTTGTCTTTCTTTCATCCCTGTCTTTTTTCCTCTATGTCTCTGTCCTCTGTCTCTGTCTGTCTCTCTCTCTCAATCTCTGTCTCTTGGTCTGTTCTCAGTCTCCCAGAAAGCTCTACGTGCTCTCCTTGGGGCATTTCACTTTTTCTTTCTTCTTTTTTTTTTTTTTTGGAATCCGGGCTGGTTGAGGAATGAGTACAACCTTTTTATTTTTTTTGTTTATTTATTCTTTGTCCAATATACAATACATATAAAGATAGGAAGTAAAAAAGAAGAGAAGTAGATGGGAAGGAGAGAATATATATGATATATGGGATAAGGAAAGACAATTGGACAGGGGACGATAGGCACATCAGTGCACTTATGTACGCCCGTTACTGGCCTTTTAGGAACCTGCGCAGGTTCCTTTTAGGAACCTGCAAAGTTAGCAAATCTCTGGAGAAACTGAGGACCTGATATCTGAGGTCGTACTGAAATGCTCCCTGTTCCCTTGTGCCTGTCAGTCGTCGGAGAGCCAGTCGTGAAGGTTGTGCGAAGCTCCATCTACACACATGGATGCCAGGATTTGGGTTCTTTTACCCTATGCACATGCACAGAATGCTTTGCACATGCGCAGAATGTAAAAGAACCCAAATGTCGGCATCTGGGCAGGTGGGCAGAGCCTCACACTCCCTTCGTGACCAACAGACATGAGCAAATTGGGAACATTTCACCCCTGGGCCATACCAAGGTTTTTCTTTTCAGGCCTTTCCTGACTGCAGACAAATCTGGTGATAAAAGCAAGGATATTTAGGTTTGTAGCAAGCCAGGATACCTACCTACATATTTACCTACCTACCTATCATCTATCTATCTATGGCTGAACATGTCATGGAGGTAAATAAATATGGATTTTTCTTTGAAAGAAAGAAAATGTATAAATTGCCTTTCCTCCATCATCTGATGATTAATGCAAACTTTGGCACTAACTCAGGAGGGACAAACGTTCCCTTCAGACATTATTATGCCTATTTGTTTAACACATAAGTGGAAAGCAAGGGCATGTTCCATCCTGCTTTGCTCCCTGCTGTCATATATCTCTCATTCATTTGGTTCATGTTCAGAAGGCAAACATATGCAGAGAAGAACTTTTGTTGCATAGGAGTTCACATGGAGGTTCCTGTGTGTTTTTAATTTTAGTTCACCTTAGGTATTAAATTGCAGCAGGAAGTAGCACTTAGCTGGCTTTGGTTATTCTCAACAAATCTAATCAGGTTATACCTGGTTAATCCTTGGAGGAGACCTCAGCAGGCTTTAGGCTACTTAGGCAATTGAAATAAACATTCTGCAAGAAGGCAGTGACAAATCATTTCCGTGTTATTGCCCAGAAATATAAGTAACTAATTTAATTTGGAGGAGACCTAATTTAGAAATGAAAAACTACTATATGAAATACCTTGAAATAAAATACAGCAGTATAAAATAAATGGACTTTAGCTCCCAGAATTCTCTGGCCAGCATGCTGGCTGGGAATTTCGGAAAGTTGAAGTCTATGTATTTTAAAGTTCCCAGTGTTGAAAAAACACCAAAATAGTGATAGCCGTATGGTTAAATTCAAAGAGTGTGCAAAATCTGAACATTTTTATATTTCAAGTGTCCTTCACTAATCTAAGCTGGTTTGGAAGAAAGAAAAAAAGAAGTAAAATTGACTGCAATCTTAAGAAAACTGATTATAATTTGGGCTGCTATTTTCAATCTCAAAAGTGAATATTGGAGAGCTACTGTATTTGTACATTTGTACATTTAGAATTGCAGAATCACAGAAAAAAAAAATTGCTGCCAACCTACCTTCCATTGAGTACTTGAATACCGTGTGAGTAAAAAGAGGGTTGTGAAAATAGTTATTGATCCCTCACATCCTGGACATAAATTGTTTCAATTCCGATCATCAAAACGACGCTATAGAGCACTGCACATCAGGACAGCTAGACACAACAATATTTCCCCCCGAATACCATCATTCTGCTCAAACATAATTCCCTCACCACTGTCAACCTATTCACTAAGGCTTCATTACTATTACTATTAATCTTCTCATTCTTCCTATCAGCCATCTCCTCTCACTTATGATTGTATGGATGTAACTTGTTGCTTGTATCCTTACAATTTATATTAATATTGATTGTTCCAATTGCTTATTTGTACCCTATGATAATCATTAAGTGTTGTACCTCATGATTCCTGACAAATGTATCTTTTCTTTCATGGACATTGAGAGCATATGCAACAAGACAAATTCCTTGTGTGTCAAATCATACTTGGCCAATAAATAATTCTATTCTGTTCCGTTCCGTTCCATTCCATTCCATTCCATTCCATTCTATTCTATTCTACTCTACTTTCACCAGCTGACTTTGCTAGACAATGGGATTCAGGTAATCAGATATGCAAAGTAGATGCTTTTATTTCTTTTCTGTGAATCAAATGGAATCTATGTCTCAGTAAGAGGGACATCGTTTTCATTTTAAGAGCTGGGATATTTAAGGAACATTTATTTTCCTCATTTTCCTAAACCCTACTGCATTTTAACACCTGAACAGCAACATTCAGCACCTGAAAAGATCCCTCTCATCTTTTCCCATTCGCTCAATTAACTCACCTAATGAAAAATTCTTAAAACTCCAGCACTCATGGCAATTTTATGCAACTACCATTGACTTAATAAAAGTTATTGGTTCAACAGGTTTTGGATATTTGCCTGGTTTTCAACATGACTAATGTTTAGTCCTTCATGGAATTGCATCTATATGGAGGGAAGTAAGCAGTGGAATACCCCAAGGCTCTGTCTTAGGCCCAGCACTCTTCAACATCTTCATCAATGACTTGGACAAGGGGATAGATGGGGAACTCATCAAATTTGCAGAGAACACCAAGGAATAGCCCATATTCTAGAAAATAGGCTCAAGATATAGAAGGATCTTGTCAGACCTGAATATGGGCTTTGTCTAACAAAATGAAATCTAATGTAGAGAAAAGTAAGGTTTTACATTTAGGCAAGAAAAACCAAATTCACAAGTATAGAATAGATGGTACCTGGCTCAACAGTAGTAACTGCAAGAGGGGTCTTGGAGTTCTAGTAGACAATCAGTTATATATGAGCCAGTGTGCTGCAGCTTCCAAAAAAAGGTTCATTGTTAGAAGGATAGAACCAAGATCATGTGAAGTGTTTGTTCTGCTTTATAATGCCTTGATAAGACCACACATGGAATATTGCATCCAGTTTTTGTTATCACAATATAAAAAAAAATATGTTGAGACTCTAGAAAGGGTACAGAAAAGAACAACAAAGATGATTAGGGGAACAGAAGCTAAAACATATGAAGGACAGTTGCAGAAATTAGGTATGTCTACTTTAAAGAAAAGAAAGACTAGGGGTGACATGATAGCAGTGTTCTAAGGGGTTGCCACAAAGAAGAGCAATGATGGAAACTAATCAAGGAGAGAAGCAATCTAGAAGAAGTTTGCTTACAGTGGGAACAATTAACCAGTGTAATAGCTTGCCTTAAGCGGTTGTGGGTTCTCCATCATTGGAGGCTTTTAAGAAGAATCTGGACAGCCAACTGTCTGAAATGGTATAGGGTTTCCTTCTTGTACAGGGAGTTAGAGTAGAAGGCCTCCAAGGTCCCTTCCAACTCTATTATTCTGTTTTTTTTGACGTTTTGTTGTTACTTTATACTATTTAAGAAAATAGTCCTTTATTTTAAAAAAACTAATAAAAGCTCCTGTTCCAAATAGCCTGAAACAGAGAAATGAAAGAAAAATAAAGGAATGGGCATATTTTTTAACAGGGGAAGAACATGTGGCATATCCATATTTTGTTTTGTTCTGTTATAATAAGTTGTGGGAATAAGTGGACTGATTCTTTTGCTTCTCTAGAAGGTGAACTTTCAGATGGGATTTAAAGGAAAGTAAGGCAGATTTGAAAGGCAGGCTTAGCCATCAGATCAGCACAGGAAAAAGAAATCGGTAGAAGCTTTTCAAAAGTGTCTTTTGTAAGGTTGATGGTGTGGTGGAAAAATTAGATATTCAGAGGTCTCAGAAATAAATAAATCAGGAGTGTGTCAAATAACACAGAGGCCCAAAGATCCAAAAATGAAGAGGTAGGCAATGCAAAAATTTAAGAAATGGAGTCATATGGTTAGAAATCCATAAAGCCACTTTTATTCTCTAAAATATACACCAATAGACATTTTCAAATAATCTCCTAGGAAATAGGAAGACTGACATAATTGGGAAGCAACCAACATGAAAGCCTAATTACTAGAGCTCAAGACATAATTGGTTAATTACTAATAATGTATCTTGGGTTTTATTAGGGTAATGGCTTTTGGGTAATTAATTTTTAAGATAGGTTTATAAAGCTGTAAAAGGCATTCTGACTCCTTTCAATGAGAAATGTCTCATTGTGCCCTTTATTTACATCATTTGTGTGCAAATAACTTGCTTCTGGCATGCTCAGAATGCAATTCTGTGCACACTTACCTGTAAGTGGACTAAATCTTCACATTGTAGCATTCATTATCATATCCAAATTTTACATGCTTTGTTTTCATATCTTAAACAGATTGAGTCTAATTCATTGCATGTTACTAGTCTATAAAGCCTCTTGCTGTGATCAATGCAGTTTTCCTATGTTAATATTTATGTAAATGATATTAATAGCAACAGTTGACATTTATTTCATTAGTCAATAGGTTTTAGGGCTCCATGCAGAAAATTCATAATAGAGCCTGGAAAATACAAATGTCTTTGCTAATACTGAAGTGAGTCAATATGGGATGAGTATTTCACATTGGGGTCCATCTACTCAATTGGCCGTAGGTCTAGACCTTAGTAGTATCGCAAATGTTTGGGATAATTGTAGAAAATATTGGGAAATGACATTGGATCAACATTTATTTATTTATTTATTTATTTATTTATTTATTTATTTATTTATTTATTTATTTATTTATTTATTTGTTTGTTTGTTTGTTTGTTTTTTTCTTTGTCTGTCTGTCTGTCTGTTTTATCAAGGTATGTATTTGTGGTATACAAAGACACTAGTAAAAGAGAAACATTAGGACAGGGGATAGAAACATAGAAACATAGAAGTCTGACGGCAGAAAAAGACCTCATGGTCCATCTAGTCTGCCCTTATACTATTTTCTGTATTTTATCTTAGGATGGATATATGTTTATCCCAGGCATGTTTAAATTCAGTTACTGTGGATTTATCTACCACATCTGCTGGAAGTTTGTTCCAAGGATCTACTACTCTTTCAGTAAAATAATATTTTCTCATGTTGCTTTTGATCTTTCCCCCAACTAACTTCAGATTGTGTCCCCTTGTTCTTGTGTTCACTTTCCTATTAAAAACACTTCCCTCCTGGACCTTATTTAACCCTTTAATATATTTAAATGTTTCGATCATGTCCCCCCTTTTCCTTCTGTCCTCCAGACTATACAGATTGAGTTCATTAAGTCTTTCCTGATACGTTTTATGCTTAAGACCTTCCACCATTCTTGTAGCCCGTCTTTGGACCCGTTCAATTTTGTCAATATCTTTTTGTAGGTGAGGTCTCCAGAACTGAACACAGTATTCCAAATGTGGTCTTACCAGCATTCTATATAGCGGGATCATAATCTCCCTCTTCCTGCTTGTTATACCTCTAGCTATGCAGCCAACCATCCTACTTGCTTTCCCTACCGCCTGACTGCACTGTTCACCCATTTTGAGACTGTCAGAAATCACTACCCCTAAATCCTTTTCTTTTGAAGTATTTGCCAACACTGAACTGCCAATACAATACTCAGATTGAGGATTCCTTTTCCCCAAGTGCATTATTTTACATTTGGAAACATTAAACTGCAGTTTCCATTGCTTAGACCATTTATCTAGTAAAGCTAAATCATTTACCATATTACAGACGCCTCCAGGAATATCAACCCTATTGCACACTTTAGAGTCATCGGCAAATAGGCAAACCTTCCCTACCAAACCTTCCCCTATGTCACTCACAAATATATTAAAAAGAATAGGACCCAGAACAGATCCTTGTGGCACACCGCTTGTAACCTGACTCTGCTCAGAATACTCGCCATTAACAATAACTCTCTGATGTCTACGCTTCAGCCAGCTGCAAATCCATTGAACTATCCAGGGATTAAGTCCAATCTTCACTAATTTATCTATCAGCTCTTTATGTGGAACCGTATCAAAGGCTTTGCTGAAGTCCAGGTAGGCAATATCCACGGCACCACCTTCATCCAACACCTTTGTGACATAGTCAAAGAAATCAATGAGATTAGTCTGACATGATTTGCCTTCAGTAAAGCCATGCTGATTTGGGTCTAATAAGTTATTGTTTTTTAGGTGCTGATTTATCCTCTTTTTGAGTAGAGTCTCCATCATTTTAACTACAACTGATGTCAAGCTAACTGGCCTGTAGTTACCAGCTTCTTCTCTACTGCCCTTTTTGTGAATAGGCACAACACTGGCCATTCTCCAATCCTCAGGAACTTCTCCTGTTAACAAGGATTGGTTAAACAAATCAGTCAGGGGGGTAGCAATGACAGATCTGAGTTCTTTAAGAACTCTGGGGTGGATGCCATCTGGACCCATTGCCTTATTTATGCACGCTGGTGCAATAATGCATGGCCCTTACTGACCTCTTAGTAATCAGGAGAGGTCAGCAGTGGATAGTCTAAAGGTAAAGTTTTGGGGGTAGTGAGTTCCATGCATCAACTACTCAATTACTAAAGGCGTATTTCCTGCAGTTGAGTTTAGAGCGGTTTACTTTGTTTGTATCTGTTGTGTGTTCGTGTGTTATTGTGGTTGAAACTGAAGTAGTCATTGACAGGAAGGTCATTGCAGCAGGTGATTTTATGGGCTATGCTTAGGTCGTGTTTAAGGTGATATAGTTCTAAGCTGTGAAACAAGCCACCCATCAGATAATTCAGGATTAGCACATTTTTCATTGAACCAAGAAATAAAGGTAGAAGAAATGGACTGGGAGAAATGCAGATATAAAATGTTCATACCCTGAAATGCTTAGCAGATTTGTAGTTATCAATATCCGCATAGGTGTTTGAACAGAGAACCTGTAGGGAGAGCTGGATTGGAAGAAATCAACCAACTTGCAATTGCATTTTTTATTTTTCACTCTCTTGGATTCTCAATATTGACTCATTATGCCTATTGTTGTATATACTTAAACTGACACAGAAGGGAAATGTATATTAAAACTACCTCTTATGAAACATGCTGCTTTCACAAAATATATACTGTATTCGGGTGCCTTAATATCCAGTCATTTCTCACCTGCTGTTCCCACAGAATGGCAGCTAAATGTAATAGAACATTCTCAAGCTCTCTTTCAAAAAAACCACAAGAAATCAGCAATTTCGATGTGCCTTTTTGCCTGTGTGGGTTTTTCAAAAAAATAAATGGCATCTTTGTTATTTTTCTGTATTTGTTATTTGCTTGGAAATAGATGGACTCCTGTTCATTGGGAATTAAACATCCAAACCAGACACTGGCTTTCTGATATATTAGCCAAGCCGTAAGAAAATGATATCTCTGTTCTTAGAGGACACAAAAACAGCTGCAGAAGTTACAGATGTCACCAAACCAGCAAGATGCAGGGGCGTCTAACTTGAGTGCATAATGCATGAAAAGAAACACAAGCAAGGGGGGACCAAAGAAGCTGTGAAAATCATTTCCAAAGAAGCAGATGTATCTGTTCTCATTGTGGATTTCAAGTGCAATGATTCATTTTTGAGATGATGTTGGTTTTATCTTTCTCTATCCCCATTCCCAAACACCTGGTGTTTCAAGAAATAGCAATGATCCTTCCTTTTTCAGAGATTGCCTCCCTTCAGAATAGGCTTGCTTTTTTTTTAAAAAAAGCAGGTTGATTTCTAAAATAAAACTCCAAGTAAACCAAGGGTTTGAGCTGAAAATTGAATTTTGACATTAATTCCAAAAGATCTTGATTGATTCCAAGACATCTGATCCAATCTGTTTTTGAAAGATGTGTCTGTTTGAATAGGAATAGATTCAACAAATCGTCAAATCAAATATTTTCACAGAATTACTAAGTGCAGTAAATGAATGATGTCCTGGCAATCCCAGCTAAATCATGCTTCTTTTAAAGCAGTTATATTGTGATTTAAGTGGACTTGAATATTCTGACGTAGATTTACCTGTGTCCGATTTGAATATATTCAAAATGACTTAATTTAGCTTGCCGCACAAATCCCAGCGACCGGTTAGGTCCCACAAAGTTGGTCTCCTCCGGGTCCCGTCAACTAAACAATGTCGTTTGGCGGGACCCAGAGGAAGAGCCTTCTCTGTGGTGGCTCCGACCCTCTGGAATCAGCTCCTTCCAGAGATTAGAACTGCCCCCACCCTCCTTGCCTTTCGTAAACTCCTTAAAACCCACCTCTGTCATCAGGTGTGGGGGAACTGAAACATCTCCCCCTGCCTATTTAGTTTTTTACGTATGATATGATTGTATGTATGTATGTTTTTTTATATATTGGGGTTTCTTGCTTTTTAGCCTTTTAAATGTATTATTGTTATTTAAGACTCTAAATATTAGATTTGTTATTATATATTGTTTTTATCATGCTGTAAGCCGCCCCGAGTCTATGGAGAGGGGCGGCATACAAATCTAATTAATAATAATAATAATAATAATAATAATAATAATAATAATAATAATAATAATAATAATAATATCCAGATTTAGTCTAGTACATGTTCTTAATTTTTTCTCTTGAGTTAAGATAAAATGGAAGATCTTCTAATGGAAATCTTATAGACAAAAACTGCTGAATCCTAATTTCTGGCACTGAGTTTGGCAAACGTTATCCAAAACTTTATTTGACAATTGGACAACCATGAAGATTCTCAGAATAAAAGGACATCATATCCCCAGAATATAACAAAATACATAGCACAGCATTTTACTTTAGATTTCATCTGCTACAGATGATTTTTCTAGTCTACTGTACATTTAGTAGGATTTCAATCTCCTTTATTATTAAACATTGTACAATTATTCATCTGCTATGAAATGAATTTGAAGATCCCTGAAAAAGACAATTAATTCTCCACCCCTACCATGAACAGACTGTTCAAGGAGCTTTTGAAATTTTCCATGCATATCTACAAAGAGAAGGCCAATACAAAAAGTGTAGTATCTCCTTCAGCTTTTCCTTCCAGTTGCCCTCTGAAATGGGTTAAACTATTTATACATCGGAGCAGAATTAGATAGAAACTTCAAACTTAGAATTTAGAAACCGAAACATAGCTAGACCAGTGGTCCCCAACCTTTTTTCCACCAGGGACCAGTTTCAGCAAGACAATTTTTCTATGGCCCGGTGGGGGCGGAAAGGGGTGTGGTTTTGGGCGGGATTAAGCATGAAGGTATAGCTTATCATTCCATTGTCTCTCTTCCCTCCCCCCCTTTTTAATTTTGCAGGGGAACCGAGGTGACAGAGGGAGGAAGTGTAGGAAGGGGCGGTTTCCTGTCTCTTTCCCCTCACGTTCATTCGGGACTGCCGTTTGCCTTTCAGCAGATTCAGAGGACACCCCCCCCGCCACCGCCCGCTCCGGCTGGGATTCCAGCAAGGAATCCCAGAGGAGGGGGAGGTGCCTCCATGGACACAGTCACCTTCCTTTGTGATCGCTGCCTGCTTGGAGTGCCCACCACCAGATCCGGTAATTTTCTTGCAGCAAGGAATCCTTCCAAAAGAAAATTACCGGAGCTGGTGGTGGGGGTTTCATGTTCACACGCACACCACTGGCTTCGTTCCTACCCAGGACCCCGGGAATAGGGTGGGGGAGCCTAGCAAAAAAAGAGCTGCACAATGCCAAAGCCTTTCCGTTTGAGCTGCAGGCAGAGCAAGGGCTTTGCAAGGGCTTCGCAAGGAGGAAATAGACCACTTTCGACAAGAGAAGAAAGACAGGAAAGGAAGAAAGCAAGCAAGCAAGTAAAGGTTTTCTCAGCCCGAGGGAAACGGTGGTCCCGAGTGAACGCGAGGGGAAAGAGACAGGAAACAGCTTGGCACTCGCCGGCTCCACAGCAGCTGCTGACTCCGCGGACCGGTGCAACATGCCTTGCGGCCCGGTACTGGTCCGCGGACCGGTGGTTGGGGACCCCTGAGCTAGACAATTGCTATTATATGTATTATTCCTTTATTCTCAGTATTCAGTTTTGGTGGGCCTGAGTTGAAATTTATTATTCAGCCTGTAATCTGACTAGTCAGTTTAGGGAAGATTTTACCACAAAAGAATTACAATCAAATAAACCTACTTATGCATGTGAGATTTTAAGTCTTTTCCTATGATTTTAATACCATTTATTCTGAGGCAAAGGGACCTTTAACAAGATTTCACAATGAGTGAACTTTGTGGGGTGTGTCCCCCCCCCCCAGCTGAACCATCTGCTTATCCAATAGAAATTAATTTAACACTTAAATGACTGAGTAAACGTCTATCATTTATTCCTATAGCAGAGAAGGAATAAGGCACTACACGCCATAGCTCTGTATGCCTTTCAAACTATCTCTTTTGATCTTTGGAAGGAAGGATGTCAGTGGTCATCAGACTGAGAATATCATTTAAGAAATGAGAAGAAGACAATGGAAGCTGCTTTACAGATGTTTCCTTGTCTGAAAAAGGTAGAGAAACTTATTGTTTCTGGTTTCGGTTTCTAAGGTTCCGTGTATGGTTAAACTGGTACAATAATATGAAATATAAGGTATTATTACAACATCCATTAATTGGCAGAAAGGTAAACTACAAATCCTGAGAATAAAGAAATTAACAATAAAGTAATTAACAATAAAGAATTTCTAACAGAAGCTAAAAGAGTTTCTATAAATGCTGCATTAGAGTAGTTTTCCCAAACGAGCAAATATGTTTATGAATTCATGCAAGAAAATGAAATATGAATGTGAATTGCAGAGCATATGATTTCAAAATACTTGGGGACATAATCACATGTGTGAACATATGTTTTGCTAAGATATGTTTACTCAGGCCAGACAATAACCCAAATCCAAGGGAATAAGTTAGACTTATGTCAATTATTCAAGTTGCCATTTAAAATGTCACTATGATTAACGGATTCAGTTCAAATTGTTAGTATGAGATGATAAAATGATGGTGTGCATGTGCAAAAGTCCAAATGTTCCTAAGTCAATGCACTGATTTAAGTTGACAATAGACTTTGGGCTTTTGACTTGAAGAGATGATATGACTGAATTATTTTTATTCTAAAACTTTGCACATCTCTAAGAAAAGTTTCTACTG
The DNA here is from genome assembly GCF_031021105.1 of Erythrolamprus reginae. NCBI lineage: Eukaryota > Metazoa > Chordata > Lepidosauria > Squamata > Dipsadidae > Erythrolamprus > Erythrolamprus reginae. The sequence goes on from NC_091950.1 coordinate 352,287,027, forward strand.
CATTTTCTCTACTATAGAAGTGTCTTTTTTGCAGAGTTTTCCTTGCACAAATTATTCATTTGCAAGAGATAATGGCATTGGATTACCTATGGGACCGCCTTCTGCCACATGAATCTCAATGCCCGGTTAGGTCCCACAGAGTCGGCCTTCTCCAGGTCCCGTCAACTAGACAATGTCGCTAGGCGAGGCCTAGGGGAAGAGCCCTCTGGAATCAGCTCCCTCCAGAGATTCGTACTGTCCCCACCCTCCTTTGTAAGAACTTAAAAACTTATTTATGCCTCCAGCCTTGGGGTCATTATATCCCAGCCTCTGGCCACTGAATACTTAGTAAGCTTTTATTTATTATTTATTAGATTTGCATGCCGCCCCTCTCCGTAGCTTGGCTTGCATTTGAGTGAATGATTTTTGATATTTAACTTTTATAATGTTTTAGACTAACTATTTATATTAATTGGATCCAATTGTATTTTGTAGACTGTTTTATTGTTAATGTTGACATGTTGTGAGCCGCCCTGAGTCCATGGAGAGGGGTGGCATACAAATCAATCAAACAAAAAACAAATAAATACATAACACTCCTTGAACCACTGCAATTGTTTCTGTCATCTGTCAGAACAGGTAGAAGAATAGATGTGGCAAAGAGATGGAAGTTAGTGGAACACATATGTAGTGTCAAGCTATTAGAGTGTGCAGTAGCATCCGTGACTGGAGGAAAATGGATTTGATAAAAACTAAAAGAAAAAAATGGTGGACTGTTTTTCAAAAAAGAATTTGTGTTAATAACAGAATAAGAGAATAATAGAATAACAAAGTTGGAAGGGACCTTGAAGGTCTTCTAGTCCAAACACCTGCCCCCACAGAAAGCACTATACTATTTCAGACATGTGGTTATTCAATCTCCTCTTAAAAACATCCAATGTTGGTGCATTCACAACTTCTGGAGACAAGTTGTTCCACTGATTAATTGTTCTCAGTGTTAGGAATTTTCTTAGTTCTAGGTTGCTTCTTCCATTGCTTCCTGTCCTGCCTTCAAGTACTTTGGAGAATAGGTTGACTCCCTTTTTTAATATATGTGACACAAGCATAAATTTGCAAAGCAACTTGCAATTTTAACAGTGTAAACCAGTATTTCTCAATTGTTTTCTGTTATACCCCCCCTAGGAAGATGTAAACATTTCACATTCCCCCAATTCTCCGCTGGGAAGACTGCAATATTCAGCATGTTTTCGCTGAAAAAACTCAAGCGGTGTGAATTGGGCTGTGATTGGGATGTAATGTGTTTAAGTGACACCTTAATTTATTTGGCTTCATGCTGTCCACTGCCAAAACCTTTAGACACAGTAAACATAATGGTCTTTCTTCATCTCCCAGAATATTCACAGTGAAGCCAACTGCTACATATGCTTCATCATATTTCCTCATTTTAGCTTCCGGGAGACTTACATTTGTCTCATTATCTCCGTCTCTCTCCTCCTTTCTTTTCATCCCTGTTAAATATTTTTCCATGGTCTCTTAAGGGTTTGTTATCTGCACTTCATATCTCCTGTTCTGTGCTATGTGCTATTGTTCTGGGCAAAATACCCCTACTCTCTGCAGCACAAATCCCACATTCCCCGGGGTCATGCACCCCTCTGGTTTTGCTCCATGCCCCCCCATGGGGGGGGCACTATTTGAGAAACACTGGTGTAAGCTATTAAGAGGAAGATTTTATCTCTCCTTTTCCAGTTTCCTTTACTTGAATTAGGATTTTATGTAGCCATTCATGATGAAGATTTTATATATGAAAGCTTTTTAAAAACTGCTTTGGTGAATTGAACTCTTTTAAGAACTTTTCTTGTTTTTTTTTAAAAAAAACCTTGGAGTTTCAATGCTGGGGCATGGAATATTTCATTGTTCTGCTGATTGCTGTTATACTTTGGTTCAACACAACATCAACACACCAGTGTTTTTTCAACCTTGGGAACTTTAGCTTGCATAGGGAATTCAGAGAGTTGAAGTTCACTTATCTTAAAGTTGCCAAGGTTGTGAAACATTGCTCTCTAGACAAAGAAGAGACAAAAAAGAAAATAAACAGTGGGATAGTGGGATTTCAGATTTAGAGCTCTAAATCAATCTTGACTGATAACATCAACAAGTTCTCTGTCTTTAATAGCATCCCAACTCTTTCTTTTTTTGTAATCCTGAAAGGACACTGGTTCCTTAATTTTAAAGCAATTACTTTATCTTCTGAAACACCAGTAGTCCTCTGGCATTTTGTGAGAACATGATAGCTGATACAGAAATTAGATTAAGTAAGTGATTTTAGAAAAAGATATAATTATCATAAATGGAACATAAAATAAAGATTAGGGATATTTTTATATTTTATTAACGAAAACTAAATTTACCCCCATGCACCAAGTCTAAGTAAAAGTTTCTTTAACTTTAAATTAATTTGGCCTGGTTTATTCTTTAGATATTATGAAAATGGCACATTGTTATGTGCAAATAAATTTCAGTTTAGTTTTTTTCTCCATGAACATTGAAAGTTAGAAAACACGAAAAATGTGTTTTCTAACACCTTTTCTCTTTGGCATTTTCAAGCCAAATAAAATGGATCCTTAGGGATTGTTGCTTTGCACCTGATTGAGTTTTGAATTTAACCAATACCAATTAAAATGAATGAACAAATGTGTAACAATGCTAACTGTTCTTCTTATATTTTGGCACCACATTTAATAATCTTTTCATATTTTCTGAGACTGGCTAAAGAGGAAACGATTGGCAAGTCTTCTACAATAGTTCCACTCAGTGATGGGCTCTTACGGGTATGGTCAGGTAATTTGTTTATATGTTGGAAAAAGCTGAACTTCATGATCCTACAACATGATTTATTTTATTAGATTTCTGTTTTATAATATCCAGATTTTTTTTTATATTGATTGAAAGTTTCAAACACTAAAACTTTTCCTAGAGGACTTACACCAGTCATTATATTTTTGATTGCCCCAAATCCCTACTATGGTTTGGATTTGAGCGCTACAGAATCAAAATTGTCATTTAAGGATTCACTCCATGCTGTGCCTAATTAGCCAACTGATTTGTTTGGCAGGATAATGAATTTTGGAAGCAAATGAATTTTGGATAAGTGCAAATGAGACTGGACTGGATAAAGCTGCTTAGACATCTCATCCAGGTGAAGTTGTTATTCTTGTCCTAGCGGGCCCTCATAGTTTAGTTTTAAGCTTTTTTAAACAAAATCAAAGAGCAGCCAAGTTAGGCTTACTCTTCTAAAGCAAAACACCAGCCTGATTTCTTGGAATGAAATACTGACACTTGGAATACTGCATTTAGTTTTGGTTGCCACAAAGTAAAAAGGATGTTGAAACTCTAGAAAGAATGCAGAGAAGAACAAAAAAGATGATATGGGGATTGGAGACTAAAACATATGAAGAACAGTTGCAAGACCTGGGTATATCTAGTTTAATGAAAAGAAGGACTAGAGGAGACATGATAGAAGTATTCCAATATCTTGGGCTACCAAAAAGAAGAGGGAGTCAAGCTATTCTCCAAAGCACCTGAGGGTAAAACAAGAAGTAATGGATAAAAACTAATGAAGGAGATAAGGAACTTAGAATTAAGGAAAAAATTTCTGACTTTTAGAACATTTTACAGCGTGCCTCCAGAAGTTGTGAATGCTCCATTTTTAAGTTTTTAAGAAGCTGTTGAATAACCATTTGTCTGATGTAATGTAGGGTTTCCTGCCTGAGTAGGGGGTTGGACTAGAAGACATTCAAGGTCCCTTCCAAATTGTTGTTGTTGTTGTTTATTCTTACCGTTTACGGTCTGTAGTGATAATTTCCCAAAATTGGAATTTCCCAAAATTGGAATAGTGTAGGACCAACCTAAAGATAGAGGTGGCCTTATCTATAGCGGGTCCACTGCCTTTACATGCCTATATTTATATATAATTCACAACATTCTCTTTGTTTTAACTGATTCTCTGAAACCCTAGAAAATATTGGTAGCTTTTTCCTAATAAGTGCATTCATCCCCAACCCCCCATGGCAATGATATTGACTCTCTGAAAGGGGAGCCAGCTATCTCTGTTTGCCACATATAATTCTCCTGTTGGAACAGTTTGATGTACAAAAAATAATGTTTAAGAAGCCCCAAGTATTTCTGGCAGCAAGAATATAAAATAAAGCACGAACAACAAACATTCCATATTAAATGTCAATACATACATTGTTCTCTACAGTTGGCTGTCAAGGGGAATAAAGTGTGTGGAAGATTGCGCTCTCTGTTAAGGTTACACAGCTTGACTCAGCTAATAAAGGTTGATTGTATGGGATTAGGAGCAATGGAAAACACATTTTAATGAATAATATTTTCAAATAGCACAAAGGAGAACCACTATTGGGGTTAACTGTTTGTATCATCAATCTGCTGTCCTTAGGTTTACTTCTTTAGAACCCCATAACTTTTTCTTTTTGGAAAAAAAGGCAAAGTATTTTAAATATGTTTTATTAAATCTGAAATGGGGATATTACTAGAATTATGTTTTAATAGATCATTCTTTTTTTTTACAGCAAGTACAGAACTGGGAACAATTAAAATTAAGCCCTCCAGTTAGTTTGTACATCTCTGATCAATTCTCACAACCCAGAGGCATAGAATAGAATAGAATAGAATAGAATAGAATTTTATTGGCCAAGTGTGATTGGACACACAAGGAATTTGTCTTTGTGCATATGCTCTCAGCGTACATAAAAGAAAAAGATAGCCCTATATTAAAGGATAACATTATTGAAATAATAGCAGATTATGGACCATGATGACATCAGTATATAGTTAAGAATGCTGTTGCATGTTAAGACATGTTTTGTCCTTTCTAGTTTCCCTTGTTTTATATATCCAAGCAGTTTAATTTTGATAGCCGACAAACTATATTCTATATGTGTAACATATTGCAGAAGAGACGGAGTAACGACTCGGACACCAGAGCTGGATTTAAACTTGGGTCATTTTTATTATAATAAATTTGCATAATTTATTAATTAAATTAGCATGAATTAGCATAAATTTGCATAAATCAACATACTCAACTATGACCCGGAAACAGTGGACCTGCAGGGTCAAACAAACACTTCCGGGGCGGAAATGATGTAAAAGGTCAACATTCCTGGGCAACTAAGGGTGTAGTCGATGCTGGTCCAGGTGAGGGACCTCTCCCTCACCTGAGACCCTGCCATGCACTCGCATGAGGGGGGTCCCGCCGGCTCACCCCTACCCTGGGACTTCAATAGCGGGACCCAAAGACAGGTTCCCCCCAAGTGCGCAGGTAGCACCCACCATGGTCTTGGAGAGAACCTGTCAATCATCCCCAAAGATGCCCAAGGGAGAACGCGCAGTTGCTGAACCACCACCCAGATTTCCGCCCCTAACCTGCCTACCCAATGACCAGAGGTAAGCCAATTAACCTAATTAAATGCAAGCACCCCCTAACCGCACATCCATCTCCCCAGTGTGGAATGGGCGAAAAAACAGCCCGGCCTAATGGGCGAGGCTGCAAAAAATTCCCATTCGGCCCCCGAAGGCGACCCACCAGGCACACTGCAAAATAGGGAAGGGCGGGTGGGTGTCTGCTCTTCAGCCAGGTCCGGGGCGAAAAGGCTTTCTTCCCGGCCTGCTGCCCTTAAATAGGGCCAGCAGGCCCCGCCCGGACCCAACGTCATGCCCACCACGTGGGCGAAGCATTCTCGGCCGAAATCTCGCCTCGCGAGATTTCGGCCGAGGACAAGATGGCGGCCGCCATCGGAAGGGTCCGAGTCTGCCTGGCCCTTCCACAAAACCGCCGTGGGGCCGGTAAGTCAGCCGGCGATATTGCAGAAGAGACGGAGTAACGACTCGGACACCAGAGCTGGATTTAAACTTGGGTCATTTTTATTATAATAAATTTGCATAATTTATTAATTAAATTAGCATGAATTAGCATAAATTTGCATAAATCAACATACTCAACTATGACCCGGAAACAGTGGACCTGCAGGGTCAAACAAACACTTCCGGGGCGGAAATGACGTAAAAGGACAACATTCCTGGGCAACTAAGGGCGTAGTCGATGCTGGTCCAGGTGAGGGACCTCTCCCTCACCTGAGACCCTGCCATGCACTCGCATGACGGGGGTCCCGCCGGCTCACCCCTACCCTGGGACTTCAATAGCGGGACCCAAAGACAGGTTCCCCCCAAGTGCGCAGGTAGCACCCACCATGGTCTTGGAGAGAACCTGTCAATCATCCCCAAAGATGCCCAAGAGAGAACGCGCAGTTGCTGAACCACCACCCAGATTTCCGCCCCTAACCTGCCACGGAGCGGGGGTCAGATCTCTATCTTGGCCCCCCGACTCCCCCCTCTATCTGCGCCAACTCACGCAGAGACCGCTGCAGGTCCTGTAAGAAAATGGCGTTCCCCTGTTCTGACAGGTGAACGCCATCGGCCCGGTAAAGCCACGGCCGATCTACGGTGATGAGGGGATGGGCCACTACAACCCCACCTAATTCTTTGACTGTTTTTCCCACGGCCTTATTCACCCTACGCCTGACCCGGTGTATGGCCCTAAGGGAAATGGCGTCCCTCCAAACGATCCTTGGGAGGATCTCTGACCACACCACTTGCGTGGTGGGCCATACCGTGCGAAGCCACCGCAGGTCTTCGCGCGCCTGGACGATCAACGGTAGACCGCCAAGCAGGCACAGGTCATTGCCACCGAGGTGCAAGACCAGCCATCTGGGTGCGGCTATGGGTTGCCGACCACCCAGTCCCATCTGGGCGCGACCCTGGGTAGCCACCCGCCCAGCAGCGCCGGGTACCGCCCTGAGATGCTGAGTACCCAGCAACGTCGGTAGGAGCCCCTCCCACCGCATACCCCTCCGGCCCATCCAAACAACATTGACCCACCGTCCCAACGACAGCTGGGTCCCAATGGCGCTTCTGGCTGCTGAGCGGCCGGCCCAGAAGACCATGCTGTGGCCACACAGCAGCGCCGTCGGTTTCTGCCTGGACTGGGAACCTGGAAGAGGACACACACAGAGAGGTTACCTAGCCTAAACCCTGCCCAGAATCCTCAGCAGGCCTAACATAACACAAATATGCCGCTGACCGCCAGCGGCCGATCTCCTGAATCCGTTGGGCCGGGAAACCGGAAAGAGCCGCGCTAGTGGCGGCGCCGATATGGAACGAATGCGTTCCGTAACCGGCGGGATCCATGCCTACCTGAGACATTGCCTTAGACACTATCGCCCAGAATTGATACCGTGTCAGGGGGGTGCCATCCTGGTGTACAAAAAGGTACCCACGCCCTGACCCCCGCAAGCCACAAAAACGCTGTAAAGCAGCCACCGGACAAACAGACTGATCGGTGGCTGCGCTAAGTTCAAGTCTAACCCCTCTGTGTAACTGATCTGTCTTGGAGTGTCTCACCAAAAGGGAGACACCCCCCTGTCTAAAGGTCAGATCAGCGAGCTGGAAAGCGCGGAGCGACAAGTCAGACTGCTAGGAGGCCATTGCCTCGCTGACCCTGAGGGCCCCAAAAAACATAACACAAGTCGCTGCCCTAAAAAGACGGGCCTCGTACAGAGAGGCACACAGACTGTCAAATGTTTGATTAATCAAAGACAGCTGCTGCACCGTCAGGGCCTGACGAGTGTCAGAAGGGAACCCTTGTCGCTCCCGCACCCAGCCATCCGGCATCCGCCGGATGCGAAAATCACCAGAAAAATCCCGAAACCCCCCCGCCTTGGACAGAAAGGCGAGGCCGGCTAACCTAGACCTGATAGTCCTGACTGAAAGGCCACGCCCCTTCAGCAGGACACAGAATTCAGCTAGGTGCTCAACCAAGACAGGCCAGCTATGGGGGTAACCCCTACCCTGCCTGAAATCCCCAAACTCCTTACCTGCCCGCTGGTAAGCTCGCAGGGTGCCAGGAGCTACAGATAAGGCGATCGCCCTGGAGGCCTCGTCCCTCCAGCTCTCAGGAGCCCGCCCAGGCTCCACAGGTGGGCTGGAAACACCTCTGGCGACTCTCGGGCCCACGGGGCCAGGGTCCGAAACCTGGACAACTGACCACGGGACAAGGCGTCAGCCACCCCGTTATCTAGCCCCGGGACGTGCCTAGCCAAAAACAAGGCGTTCAGAGACAAGGACCTGTGCACAAAATGGCGGACAAGCCGCATTACCCTGTCACTCCTTGAGGACAGGGCATTCACAACATGGACAACCGCTAGATTGTCACACCAAAAATGCACAGTCTTGTCCCTGAACTGCTCTCCCCAGAGCTCTAAGGCCACTACCAAGGGGAAAAGCTCCAAAAAGGTCAAGTCCTTAACCAAAGAACAGGCACTCCATTCCGGAGGCCATGCCGACCAGCACCACTGGTCACCTAACACTACCCCGAAACCGCAAGTCCCTGCAGCGTCGGAACACAGCTGCAGCTCTGCTTCCAAAAGAAGCTCCTGCCGCCAGAAAGACAACCCATTAAAATGTTCCAAAAACTCCCGCCACACGCAGAGGTCAGCCCTGACCCCAGCGCATAAGCGGGTACGATGATGGGGCAAACGTAGCCCCTTCATCGCATCATACAACCGGCGAGAAAAAGCCCTACCAGGCACCACTACCCGACAGGCGAAATTAAGGATCCCGGCCAATTCCTGGAGCTGCCAAAGAGTAACCTTCCTGCAGCCCAGGACCGCCTCGAGCTTACTCCTAATTTTAATCAACTTGTCCAGGGGCAATCTGGAAGATTGCTCCTCTGAATCCAATTCAATACCGAGGAAGTTAATCCTGGTGGCAGGGCCTTCGGTCTTCTCGGGGGCTAAAGGCACCCCCAATTGAGCACAAAGGGCTTCGAAGTCCCGCATCAAAGCAAAGCATTGCTCCGATTGCGCAGGCCCGGCCATCAAGAAATCATCAAGGTAATGAACGACCGAACCCAGGCCACTACGCCTCCTGAGCACCCACTCCAGGAAGGTACTAAAGCTCTCAAAAAGAGAGCAGGAAACAGAGCAGCCCATAGGCAATGCCCTGTCCACATAAAACCCACCTTCGAACTGGAAGCCCAGAAGCTCGAAGTCGCCTGGGTGAATGGGGAGGAGCCGGAATGCCGACTTAATGTCGCATTTACCCATAAAGGCTCCCACCCCACACTCCCTAACCATGGCCACGGCCGCATCAAAGGATGCGTACCTGACTGAACAAAGCTCGTCAGGAATGAAGTCATTCACTGACTCCCCTTTTGGAAAAGACAAATGGTGAATCAACCGAAATTCACCACTCGCTTTTTTGGGGACCACCCCCAGGGGGGACACTCTAAGGTTCGAAAAGGGCGGCTCCGGGAAAGGCCCAAGGACTCTGCCCTCGGCAACCTCCTTTCGAATCTTAGCCCTCACAATGTCCTCATGTCCGACAACCGACCTGAGGTTGTCTGACATGAAGGCCTTCCTAACACCCACATAAGGGATCCTAAATCCCTCGGAGAAGCCCCTCAAGAGCAGCTCGGCTCTCGGGCGAGGGTGGTAGTCGACCAACCAACCCTCGAGCACAGACACATTAATTGGGCTGGGCCCCTTTTCCCCCAGCTGGTGGGGGAGGTTTTCCTGGCCCCCCGCCCTTCTTCTCCGCCCCTTTCTTGGGGCGAGGACAGACTGAAGCTGCATGGGACCCCCCACAATTCCCGCAGGCATGCTTGTACTTACAAAAGGGATGAAAACACGCCCCTTTTGCAGCAAACTCATGACAAGCGGGCGAGGCCCCCTTGCCAGCCACACCAGGAGTCGCCTTGGCCGGTGAAGCCGCGCCAGGCTCCTCCTCCATGAAGTGCCCACTATCCGTACGCTCACACCCTTCCTTTCCAGACATATGCGTGGCCCGGAACCACAGGTCCGGAACCACCATATCCCATGGCAAGTTAGGCTCTACCGCCATCCTCATACGGAAACCCCTATCATAATGGCGCCATATGGTGCCCTTATATTCGAAGTGGGCCCTAGCAATCAAATCGATATACTTAAACATGGCAGAGGTCATAGCCGGCTGCCTTTGAATCACCACAGACCCATAAGTAAGAAAAGCATACAGCCAGGAGCTGAAGCATTTCGTTACTTTGGTCTTCTTCGTTTTCTCCCCCGGGACAATCTCTTTCTCCTGCTTGGGAACCTCTCGGTTCAAAAGCGAAAAAAGATCCACGTATTCTCCCCTCCATATAGCCTCCTTGACCGAAGGGTGAAGGTGGCATCCTAGAGGGGTAGACGGCAACCCGCACGGGATAGCCCCTGCTTTAATGCAAGCGAACGGGTCCCATACCGAGTTGGCCGCCACACCAAAAACCCCCGCACCGTGGGGGTAGGGCAAGACGGGGAGCGGGGGCATGACAGCAGGGGCCGGGGGAACCCATCCCCCTGCCCCAGGCACCGCAGGTATCCCCCTAGGACCCGTCCCGGGCAGCGGAGCAGGGCCGGCCGCCGGCGGCCCCGAAGGAGGAACCGGCTGTGCCCATACCTGCCCGCAGGTGCCCGTGGAGTACCCCAAAAAACTGGACCCGCTCCCAACCCCCGCCGAGGGAAAACCCGGGGTGGGGGAAGGAAGAAAGGACAGCGGTGTAGTGTGTGGTGCAGCCTCACCTGCCCCGTACGGGGTCGATGACATCCACGGGGGGCCCATTGTTGCAGGGCCCAGGAAAGCCGCCATCGGCCCTGCCGGGGCCTGTCGTCCAACCGGAGCCGTCTGCCCAGCCTGGGCCGCCGCAGGATCTCTCCCCAACGCCGCAGGAACTTGATCGAGGGACCCTCCAGAGCCCGCACCGCTTCTCCACTGCTCGAGCTCGTCGAGCCTCTCCAACACCCTGGCCCAAGACATTGCAGGAGAAAGAACAGGTTGAGGGGCAGGAGGCAACGAAACCACCCCCCTTGCTCGGGGACCACCCCCGTAGGCCCCTCCCTACTGGCCCGAGCCCGGGCAGAAGGCCTAAGGGCCCTCCTGGGCCGCGCAGCCGGCGGAGCCGTAGGGGCAGTAGCAGGCCTCTTTTTGGGAGCCATCCCAACTCCTAATTATAGTATGCAGGGAGCAACCTAACTACCTGGATTGAACTCCCCACCGTCTGGTGGCAATCAAAGGTCCCCCACTACTGGGCCCTACCTAAAGCAAGTACTGGCAAGGGGAGAAGCCCTTGCCACCCCCAGGCCCCTTCCCTTAGGCGGTAAAGGAAAAAACCTCCCCTCACAGGTAGGCCTCAAAGGCCTGCAATCCGGCCTCCCACCAGCCCAAGACCGGGGACCCAGAAACCGAACGCCCCCACCGCGCCCTCCTCCCGGCCGGGAGGAGGTTACCAGTCCCCCTCGGGCCCGAGGGGGATCCTCCGAAAGAAAGCTCCCCGAATCCTGGGGATTGGAGCCTCAAACCGTTCGCTGAAGAGCAAGCAACTTTTCGCTCCCTCGGTCGGCCACAAAATGGCGGCCGCGACACGAGGGCAACCTAAAATGGCGCAGAGCAGCACTCAGCCGAGTGTCTGCTCTTCAGCCAGGTCCGGGGCGAAAAGGCTTTCTTCCCGGCCTGCTGCCCTTAAATAGGGCCAGCAGGCCCCGCCCGGACCCAACGTCATGCCCACCACGTGGGCGAAGCATTCTCGGCCGAAATCTCGCCTCGCGAGATTTCGGCCGAGGACAAGATGGCGGCTGCCATCGGAAGGGTCCGAGTCTGCCCGGCCCTTCCGCAAAACCGCCGTGGGGCCGGTAAGTCAGCCGGCGATATTTTTGCTGATGGTGAAAAGGAAGGGAGACTGGTATAAATCTATTTCAAGCTATTTTGCTCTCATTAGCTAGCCATACCCTTACCAGGATTTGAACCTGGGGAGTCTACTTTAATCTCTAGACCACAGGTTCTCCTCCTCTTAGCTTGTACCAGGGAAGAGTTATATGGTTTTTTTTTTCCTGTCGAATCACCCTGATATACCCAAATATGGGAGGGAGTATACTGCTTCCTTTTTGCTTCCTTTTTCCTGAGAGGAGACAGTAGATGAACAAGTACATAGTTTATAGATAGTAACTTTATCACTTTTCCCCCCTTTAGGGATAGGTTGCTTTTAAGCCAATTGGCTATTGTTAAGATATAGATTAAACTAAGTGGGCGAAGGCACAAATTCATTAAACAAAAGCTAATTGTTTAAATACCTAGCAGTATTTTTATAACCACAGACTAAATGCTATAATCTTAAAATATGTACCTGAGATGGACTGCAGCACTAAACTCAAAAGACATATAAAGAACAATATTAAAATGCTCCACATTTTGTAATATCCGTGAAGATATGTGTATGAGATTTGAACGGTATAGAAAAACCGAGTTTCATATCATTTCATGTACAGTTAGCTGCAGATTAAATTGTTGGATTTTTCCTATATTTATGGACTATTCCAGTTTTCCATGCCATCATTTTCATTAGACATTTGTTCTCCTACAATTTCAGTTGCTTGTATTCAGATAGTACATACAGATAGAAGATGATCCAAGAGATTGTCATTGCTTTTTAAATTTAAATTGTAATTATTAATCTTTTAAGATAATAGCCATATTAAGGACGTCCAGCTATAGCCATGTGCTTTTCATCTAGGGCTGAAATATCGTCTCTGAAAATGAAGCTATAGAGGCTATCCAGGTGGCTTATCAGAGAGTGTCAATTCCTCAGATATTTTCCCAACCCCAGATTGAAAACACATGGCAGAAGTTGTACTTTTTAGCAGCTTGATGTGGCTTATCTGACAAATGTCATGCCTCGAAAGCCAACTGCTTTGAGAAGTCGATAAGATATGGCAGCTGCCTTCTGCCTCTGTCACTTGCCTTGGCTTAAAACAGTCATACTGTAGTTGTTTTGCTTTTCTTTTAAAAAAATTCTTTCAAATGAAAAGGTCTATATCCAACAATTGCTCTGCAGACAGAGGTTTTCCTTACCTTACTTTTCTTTCCCTGCATATTCCAGATTTACTTCAGATTGGCCTACAGCTGATTTGTATGAGCCCTTGAAGGTACAGGGAAAAATTATAGCAGGCCATCAAAAGAAGAGGCTCTTTTTTTAGAAGAATGGCTTGATTGAATCCAGTTTTACATTATTGCACATGCTTGATATTTTTACTTGATGAGTAAGGGCATATCTTGTTATTTAAGTGGCATTCGAGTTTGAGAGATCATAAATAACTCTGGTGGTTGAGCCCAAAAGTGCTTTTTTCAAAAGACAATTGGATTTGTTTCACTTCTCATCCAAGAGGCAAAACAACTTCAAAGATGAAAAAAAAGTCCTGTTGCCTTTTGAAAAAACAGCTTTGGGACAACCATGGACCTGAATGGCTGAGAATCTCCATAGAAATCTAGTGCTTTAAATAATAGATTAACATTGGAGAGATTCAAATTCCAGGAGTATCTGCATGGGAGAGGCACAAAATATTCAAGATGGGAAAGAAGTCTTGTCATCTAAGCATTGTCTCCTTTGTACATATATGCAACATGGATGCATATACAACAGAGGCAAGGTCTGGATTACAACAATATGCCTACCATTTTGCAAATTTCCCCCCTTCCCTCTCCCACACTATGAATGCTGCTGCCAGGTTCAGATCTGTATTCAACCATGAAAAGTATTGGATGGTTCCCTTATTTGTGTATTTTTTTGTTTGTTTGTTTATAGGTCATCTATTCCAACCCCCTGCTTAAGCAGGAATCCTACACCACCCCAGTCTGATTGCAGGTCAATCTCCCCTTGAATATGTCGAGTGTTGGGGCATTCACAACCTCTGCTGGCAAGCCGTTTCATTGGTTGATCACCCCACGGTCAGAAAGTTTTTCCTTATTTCCAGGTTGAATCTCTCCTTGGTCAGTTTCCTAATTAATATCTTCATGAGAGGAGGATTAATATAATCCTTCTCTCATAAAGCTATTGTGAGGAAAAATATGGCAGGAGGGGACCATACACATTGCACTGAAGAAAGTATGTTACAAATGTCATAAGAAGGAAATAAAACATTTATATATAAATCTCATATACAAACAATGATTCTATTCTACTCTTAAGGTAATAATCTTATTACTAAATTAACATTCACAGAACTATAAGGCAATGAATTTGGAATATTTCAGGAATCAGAAAACTTTAGTTCTAGTTTAGATCAGTTTCATAGAGAAGATGACACAATTCAGTCAAGGATGAATAAATCCTGTTATATTTCATCTTTCACATTTCCATCAAAGCTTTCTAAGTTATTTACATCTACCAAGGTATCTAAGAAAAACAGATGAGGCTGCTAACAACAAAAATCAGGACATCATAATAAACAATCTATCTGCAAATAAATAATATAGCAATTGTTAAATTAAATCTATCAATCATATCGAATTTTTAAGAATCATTTTTAAAGATCTTGTGGAAGGGACTGTGAATCCAGGAACACTCCATACTCCAACTCATAACCTCAGAGTTCTGATACAAAGCTCCAAGACATTTGTCATTCATAAACATCTGGTTGAAGTCACAGTAAAACCATGTTATGATTTCATTGTTCAAATGATGGAAAGTACCAGTACTGTATATAATTTCACTTAGTCATGTCATGACATGTATGGTATACATTAGATAATTTTACTATTTGCATAAAATCTTCTCTCTTTTTTGTAATTTTTTTCTCCACAATTTCTATTCTATACGTCAACACATATACCTTAAAATGTCAATAACATAAATATCTATACATTTTTATTCAATCAATCAAAAAGCAATATCCTGCTTTGCTCCTATTTTTATCCTGTTCATCAGTCTGCTTTCCTTCATTCCATTACACTCCCCTCCTTCCAGCTCCATCTTCTCCTTCTACCTTCTTACTCCTTCTACTTCCCTCCACTCTTTCATAAGATTTTCATGACACATTTTCTCCCCTCCCAAAGACAGAAAACCACTGGAAGTTCTCCAATTTATTTAACAGACTAAGATATCCCACTGGGCCTCTCAGTACCAAAAAATGTCATAACTATCATGGAAATACAGTGCTACTAAGAACAGGACTAAGATAATCTTTTGTGGCTCTACCATCTTGCCAGTCTTAAAAAGATGCAAGCAAATGCAAGAATCTTCCAACATGTATATTTTCTTTTTTGCTGAGACTATCTAGGTAAGCTTTCTTCTGGTCCCATCTGGATGTTCTGAAAGGAACATATCTTGGATACATAGCCTTCTGGCTTGGCTTTTTAGTTAGTAAGTAACAAGCTCACTGTTTCCCCAATTTAAACCAACCAGGTGCATTAGTGATAGCATATGTTAGTCAATACATCTAAATGCCCCTGATGGCATTAGTTTGCCCCGGAACTGGAGTAAAGATGCTGAGACATATTGTGGATTAAATAAGGGTCATTTTATTAAATTAACATAAATTTAAATAAATTTAAATATGTAAATTTAGATATTTAAATTCAAACATAACTAAGGACCTGCAGAGGCCAAAACTAATGGGGCGGAAATTCCTACCAGAAACTTCCTTGGCAACATTGGGCAAAAACTCCTTGCTGAACCAGGTGAAGGTACCACCTTCACCTGGATCCAAGCCATGCCCCTTCATCGTGTGGGAGGAGTTCACCCTCCAATCCCCGTGGGAAATTGGATCCGGTGATTCCCATGGACATCCTCTCTCCAATCCCCGACGTTGCTCAAACCTCTAGTTCCTGGAGAGAGGCGGTCCATCACCCTTTAAAGGATGCCCAAAGGAGCATGCGCAGTCGCTTCTAATTGCCCATTTCCACCCCTAACCTGCCAAACCCCAATGACCAAAGGGAGGCCTATACTGACATCTAAGTGCGCCGCACCCCCTAACCAATCCAGTCTGCACGCCAATGTGGGATAGGCGAAAAAACGGCCGCCTCTAAAGGGGAGGCCGCAAAAAATTCCTATTCAGCCCCGAGGCGACCTCCTTAGGACACACTGTTATTGCAGAGGGTGGGCGGGTGTTCGCTTCAGCAGCAGGAAGAACCAAGGAGGAGGTCCTATTTGGATCGCCCTTAAATAGGGCGATCTAGGACCTCCTCCTGTGACCAGCAGGCGGCGCGCCACCCTGGCACGCTGCGAAAAGCTGAATTTCCAGGTTCCAAGGAATCCGGAAATTCGGAGCTCTAAAGAGCTGCCGGCAGCGTCCCCCTTGCTCCAGGGCAATTTCGGTCGGCGGTTTAAGCCGCCGGTCGTGCATTTCTATTCAATTTTGGAAGGGATCAGAATTACACTTTGCTTATCTGTCCATACTGTATGTGATCCTATCTGGAGCAATGCAGCTGTAGTCACTGAAAGGAAACTCATTAGTTCTCAACATTTCTTGGAGGCATGAAACTGAAGGTCAATGTCACAAACACAGGTTAAAAAAGTGAGCCTATTCTATTTAATCACTGATATTCAAATGTGCATCATCTGAAATTAAACCAAAGCCTTTTCACAAAGACGTCAGAACAAAGAGAATTTTCTCTGGCATGGAAGGATGTTTTATTTCATTTTTTTTTTTTGCTTTCCTGAAATGTGCAGGTTCTCTGCCCATCCTAAGGGGGGAAATGATAATATGAGGTATTTACATGCAAATGCATCAATTTGTTTCTTCAATGGAAACTCAGTGAAGGTTGAAAGAGAAGCTACCATAACATAGATAATTATATTATCCTTTCTACCAAAACATTTTGCTTTTCTTTCAGCTGATGAGTAGAAGAATGACAATGAGGCATTCAGATCCCCAAGCCGCATTAACCTTCACACTTGGCCTTGAAGGTTCTTGAATGATTCCTTCTTTTCTTGATTTTTGTTTAGAGGCAATTTTCTTGTCTCTCTGGCTTCTGTCGGTTTAGTTTAAGAGGTTAACCTCAAATCCATTTTTTTTGGTACAGCTGATATATTTCTTTTCTTTTTTTCCCCCTTGGTAGCTATCTTCTCTTAACATGTCTATTTTCTAAACCAGAGAACTTTGGCAGAGATAGCTATGTGCTCACCTTCATCAGCCACCACATTGCAGAGAAGGAAGAGTTCAAAATGTTCAAAACCAATTCATTATTAAATACTTCTCTCATTTCTCTTTTATTTGAAAGCTGATTGAGAGAGGAGTTAGCAGGTTTGCTCCCCAAGGTTAAAGACAGACTGTTCTACAATAACTCATATTTTAGGTAAGAACTGTCATTAACATCATTCCTCTTTTTTGTTCTAATACTTTCATATTTTAGATGCATGATTTGCATTCATGATTCAACCCTATCAAATAAGATATAATAGATACCACTCCTCCTCCTCTTTCTCCTGGTCATTTGCAGTCTATCAGCTTTCTGAAAGATGCACTGTCAAGTTTCTTCAAGGCTTTCAACACTGCCACCATCCACTGCCCTCCAAATAGTTGATCAGCATACCAGATGTTCCTTTGCAGCTCATAATCATTTTCAATTGATCAGGGAGACCATTTTCCCACTGTAGTTTATGCGGGCCTGTTGTTGGAGACAAACCTTTTCCTATGAAATGAATGCAACAAAGGAGGCATTAAATGAGCTTCAGTTCTAAGAGGATGAAATCTGCTATTTCCGACATAAACAAACCCCCCATTTTTGGCCTTTCTGTTCAGTATCAGGAGTGTCAAGTGAAAAAAAATCAGACAGAATTTTGTCCTAGAATTGATTTCCAATAATATATTGAATAATAGAACACTTACCACTCTTTTTAAAAAAAACAGTGTTTGAGGCTCAAGTTTCCTATTGATTATTGGAAGTTCACTTCCTTCTCTTCAAGTCATGGCATATAAGTGCTGGTTGACTAGAGTTCATAGTATTGTCAGGGACTTTATACTTCCTCTCCATTACTGGTTTGCATTGTTACTTTCTGGGAGGTAGCTTCCTGGTATCCGAAGCTAAAGAACTAGATTCTGTAACAGCTTTATTCCATACAGTAATAACCTTATTAACTCTCAAGACTCTTTCCCCCTTGCTGTGTATTCAAAATGAACTGTGATTAATACAAACTTTGCTGTTATTTTTATATAACTTGGCATTTTTGATGGTAGTGGTGTTGCTATTATATTATTATTATTATTATCCTTGGGATGGTAATATTGTTGGGGGCTGGCATTTCTTCTTTTAAGAGCTTCATTTTAACATATGCTGTAGTGTACACAGGTAAATGACAAAAGCCATCTCTTGATATTCTATTCCTATATTTTAATATAGTAATATTTTATTACTATATATAGTCAATTTTACTATATAGTCAATTTTACTGTATATCGTTACTATTTTATAAGTAAATATTACTAAAATATAGTAATATTTTAATATTAGAATATATTCCTATATTCTAATCCTTTTTTTCCTTTGATCCCTTGAATCTTTAAAACCTTACATGGCATCAGACCAGATTACTTAAGGGACCAACTCCTGTCGCCTGAGTCTCAACAACCAGTCAAGCCCCACCGAGTCACCCTTCTCCAGGTCCTATCAATTAGACAATGTCGCCTGGTGGGACCTAGGGAAAGAGCCTTCTCTGTGTGGGCTCTGGACCTTTGGAATCAGCTTCCCCCAGAGATTCACACCGCCCCCACCCTCCTTGCCTTCTGCAAGAGTTTGAAGACTCATCTTTGCCACCAGGCTTGGAGCCATTAGAGTCTAGCCCCCTGGCTGATGAATGAAATGTATAGTTCTTTGTTTGAATGGGAATGATTGATTTTTTTAAACAACTGCGGTTTTAGATTAGCTAGTTTTAAATTTAATTGGATTTAGGATATTTTAGAATAATTTTGTATTGTTTTTATAGAGATGGGTGGCATATCAATCTAACTATCTATCTATCTATCTATCTATCTATCTATCTATCTATCTATCTATCTAACTAACTAACTAACTAACTAACTAACTAACTATCGTTGCAAACTGAAAAAGTAAACAAAATGGCTTTATCTGCTCTAACTCATAAAGGCTTAATATTGTCAATATTAAGAGAGAGAGAGAGAGAGAGAGAGAGAGAGAGAGAGAGAGAGAGAGAGAGAGAGAGAGAAATATGTTACTTTGAAGGAATCATTTTCACTTCTGAGACTTCCATTGTATTAAAAGCATCTACTGTTCTACTGCATATTGTTAAAAAGATCAGAATTCTGCTTCTCTGCAATTCACTTGGAACCTTGACCTTGCTTTATAACTTGAAAGTTTGACTTTTCTTATCTCCATGATGTGCTACTCAGATTTGACACATTTTACTAAATGCTGGATCCATGTAGAAATAATACTGACTTAAAGATTATTTAATCACGAGCAACAAAGCTAAAGAAAATCAGCCAATCACTACAAGAGGTGAAAAGCTTATTGTTCACTGCAGTTGTAGGATTTAGCTGTGCCCTGAACAACTTGGAGAGAAGGTGAAATATTGATTACGGTAAATAACAAGCAATGAAAACCATAAATAATATTCAATTAGCTTTGGGACTAATTAAGGAAGATGCAAATTCAGTAAAGTTAAAGTACCTTTCAAGCAGGGCCCAAGATGGATGCATCTAGAGAGCTTTCTTGGCAGTTTTATGGAAATGTTTTGTGTGATAAATAGAAAAACTAGTAAGCATAGGTAAAATGGGCCTGTTTCCCTAAATAGTACTTTGGGTCCAAAATTAACATAGAAAGATGCTTATATCATCTATGGTTAAGTAATGAAATGTTGTGGAAGAATCTGAGCAATTATTAACTTTTAAATCAATATAGTCAGTTATTATCTTGGACTGGTTTTGAATAGATATCCAGGGGAATCTGCTTGTGATTTCCTATTTTTATGGTAGCTCTCCAATAATTTCAATACATTATTATTTTGAAGAACCTTCAGGGATATGACTGGTTGCCATCAGTTTTGATGAATTAATATATTAATTTTATTTTTATTAATTTAAATAGAAATGAATATTGCTTTTATTTCTCAATAAAAATATAGTTTTAGAGAGTTTAAAGAGGGGAGAGGAATCAAAATTTAGGGTTTTTTTAATTAAAAGCTTGAAAATATATTTTTTCTATTGCTCTGCTATAAGGAATAATACCCTACAACACAGGAGCAGTAACAATGTGTGACATTCTTCAAGGCACCAATCTATTGAAAGATGATGGATGGTGCTTTAATTTTTTTTTAAAAAAATGAATCATTCAAAATGTGTGGTTTTTTTAAGATAAATCTATTTTACCTTTCAGTTCAAGGCTTTGATAGTAATTTGGAAGGAAAGGAAATGAAATAAACTGTGTTTGTAAAAATGGATAAAGATTTTTGATTTACATCTAGCCTTGCAGTGATGGAATGTCATCTATTGTTATGAAAATATGTGAAAATGACATACATAATAAAGATGACCTTATGCAAGAAATCTGTTGCTGATTCCAGAAATGTTTTGGGTTTGCAAGCTGGGTGGAAATTGGATTTTAAATTTGTTGAAATTTGTTGATTTTGAGGTCATAGGTTCACAACTTCTGCTCTAATGTGAAGGAAGGAAGGAAGGAAGGAAGGAAGGAAGGAAGGAAGGAAGGAAGGAAGGAAGGAAGGTTGTTTCATGTCAGGCCTGGACATCATCTTGGGCCTTGGATTTCAGGCTTGCCACATTTAGTGCTATAAGAAATTGGGAGGGGAGATATAGTCAAAATAACATCCCTCTCTCTGAGAGTCAAGGTCATTTGGCCCTTGTGTGTATGGGAGGCTTCTCAAGTTGGGACAGTGCATTGATTGTATAATATAATGGACAAGTGGGAGCTGTGCCAGGGACTTAAACTTTTTTTTGGGTGTGGAAAACCAGAAGCGTTCAGATTTAGGTTTTCGCAGATGTGCCAATATGACATTCATTCATTCATTCATTCATTCATTCATTCATTCATTCATTCATTCATTTATTTATGTTATCCAATACACAACGAGGGTTTTAGTGGGTATATATCTATATACACATAGTAAAATAAATGATGAAGGTTATAGAGGAGACACTCATAGTAAAATATACCTAAGAAAGAATAGAAGAGAAGTTATAGGAATAGAACATATCAATGAAAGAAGAGAAGAAGAGATATAGGAATAGAAGAAAGGTATAGGAGATATAGGAGAGCAATAGGACAGGGGACGGAAGGCACTCTAATGCACTTGTACTCGCCCCTTACTGACCTCTTAGGAATCTGGATAGGTCAACCATAGATAATCTAAGGGTAAAGTGCTGGGGGTTTGGGGATGACACTATGGAGTCTGGTAATGAGTTCCATGCTTCAACAACTCGGTTACTGAAGTCATATTTTTTACAGTCAAGTTTGGAGCAGTTAATATTAAGTTTAAATCTGTTGTATGCTAATAAAATGGAACATTGAGGAAACTCAAGCCTTGGAGTTTTCTTTCAATACTGTGAAACATACAAAATGAAAATATGTCTCCTTGTCATGTTTAAAAGTTATAAAGAAGCCACCATCCCCTCTATTCCCATTACATTTTCTGGTTGGACACTGGCTGTGAAGGTAGCAAATGGTGATTATGTGACCAAGGACACATACACCTACTTTCGGATGTTTAAATGTCTGAATTGGAGGAAATCATATTGAATGTAGTCTGGTCTTTTTTTAATCCCACTAACTCTCTAACTATCTAACTAACTATTTAACCAGCTAACCAGCTAACCAGCTAACCAGCTAACCAGCTAACCAGCTAACCAGATAACCAGATAACCAGATAACCAGATAACCAGATAACCAGATAACTAACCATCCTTCCTTCCTTCTGTCCTTCCTTCCTTCCTTCTATCTCTCTTCTATACACACACATACTGTATGTGTGCATGTATCTATAAAAATGAAATGTAAATTTGTGTCTATGGAAGAA
The DNA here is from genome assembly GCF_031021105.1 of Erythrolamprus reginae. Taxonomy (NCBI): domain Eukaryota; kingdom Metazoa; phylum Chordata; class Lepidosauria; order Squamata; family Dipsadidae; genus Erythrolamprus; species Erythrolamprus reginae. The sequence goes on from NC_091950.1 coordinate 352,308,916, forward strand.
GGTAAGATGACAAATCCTAGTAGCAGCCAAGAGAAGAAATCTTTTATTTTATTTTATGCAGCTATCCTGGTAGCCCTCCTTGTTACAAGAGAGGTGAAGGCCTTTTGGTTCACAGCAAAATCCCAAAGTGGAGGAAATTTTGCTGGCATTTTAACTGTGTTGAGTAACCTGATCTAAATGAGTGAGTGGAGAAGAAATTTTTGTGCATTAATATAAATATATTAATCTGAGTATTGTATTGGCAGTTCTGTGTTAGCAAAAACTTCAGAAGAAAAGGTTTTAGGGGTAGTGATTTCTGACAGTCTCAAAATGGGTGAACAGTGCAGTCAGGCAGTAGGGAAAGCAAGTAGGATGCTTGGCTGCATAGCTAGAGGTATAACAAGCAGGAAGAGGGAGATTATGATCCCGCTATAGAGAGTGCTGGTGAGACCATATTTGGAATACTGTGTTCAGTTCTGGAGACCTCACCTACAAAAAGATATTGACAAAATTGAAGGGGTCCAAAGACGGGCTACAAAAATGGTGGAAGGTCTTAAGCATAAAACCTATCAGGAAAGACTTCATGAACTCAATCTGTATACTGTAGTCTGGAGGACAGAAGGGAAAGGGGGGACATGACCGAAACATTTAAATATGTTAAAGGGTTAAATAAGGTCCAGGAGGGAAGTGTTTTTAATAGGAAAGTGAACACAAGAACAAGAGGACACAATCTGAAGTTAGTTGGGGGAAAGATCAAAAGCAACATGAGAAAATATTATTTTACTGAAAGAGTAGTAGATCCTTGGAACAAACTTCCAGCAGACGTGGTAGATAAATCCACAGTAACTGAATTTAAACATGCCTGGGATAAACATACATCCATCCTAAGATAAAATACAGAAAATAGTATAAGGGCAGACTAGATGGATCATGAGGTCTTTTTCTGCCGTCAGTCTTCTATGTTTCTATGTTTCTATAAGCATCTGCTTTGCATTTCAATTTGAACCCCCAAAACTGACTAAAAAGTTTCATTTCAGATATTTTTGAAATGGTTGCTGTCAGTTTCATTTTTCTATGCAGCTTTCTAATGACAGCAGGGCAAAGAGTATATTTTAAAGGAAGGGAAAGCTACACTTAATCTCCTGTCAAACAGAATACTATCATGAAGGAATTACAAATGCTGTCCTTCACTTCCTTTTCAGAATTGTTTGTTTGTTTGTTTATAGATTTATAGACCTGCCCATGTCCTCCAAAGAGGAATCTGTGACTATTGTTGCTTTATAATTATAGTTACTAAATAAAACAGCCAATATAAAAATATTAAAAGCCCTACAGTAATAAGTAACATAAAACCAAAAATACTAGCTCTGGGTAAAAGGAAGATAAAAATGAAGCCATTGAGGCAAATTTCTGGCTCCCTGTGATCCCCAGGCCTGGCAGAATAATCAGGTCTTGAGGGCTTTTCAAAAATTAAAATGGATGGGACCAACCTAATTTTGAGGGCAAGAATGTTCCATAAGGCATGTGCTACAGTAGAGAAGGCACATGCCTAATACCTGTAGTTGGAAAATGTAAAATATTTGTTTCATGAAAACTAGAGCCAACTGACAACTTTCATTACTATATTTGAATTCATTACATGAAATTCATTAAGAAATGGCACATGTCATTTCTGAAACTAAAAAGAATATGAAAATTTGTAGAACAGTATTATATATTAATGTCCCATAGTCCCTTATAATTATCCATTCAAAATCTACATCTATAACCAATCCACTCATAGCCATCAAATATAATCAGATCTTCAATTCTGATTATCATATATTTGTCATATATTTTTCCAATGTTGCAATATCAATCTTTTAGCTATAAGGGCATATAGGAACCATTTGTTTTTCATTTATGTCAAAATTCATGTACTAAATATGTAATTTAAGAGAATATTATCCTTTGAAAACTTAGTTTTTATCACATATACACATTTACTCGGTACATCTTTTTCTCCCAAAACGCAGTAAATATAGGACATTATAAAAACACCTGTTTCAAGAAGTATTGTCCTTACTATACCTGCAACAAAATGTTGTCCAAGGCAATCTTTTTCTAAGCAAAATAAAATCAGTAAAAAACCCAAGCAATTGTTTCAGGGAGAAAATGATTACACTCTACTTAATTACTCACACTAGAAAACCATGTGCTTTCTGTCGTGATTAATCCGTCTGCTGGCTGTTTTCATTGCTTAAATTCTAATTAAGTGGAGTGACATTCTGCTATGAAATATTATGATGAAACCAAGTGAGTATATGAAACAAAAATATGTTGATTTTTTTCTTTTGGCCTTGAACTGCTAGTCCAGTTTGGTGAAAAACAAAAATGGAACTGGGGAAGACTTTATAATGTACCGAGTTTCCATCTGTCCAGTTTTAAAGACTTTATGTTGGTGTCTTCATGTGTATAATGTTATCTAGTCTCCCAGCCCCATTTGTAATCCATTGATGTTCACCAGCCATGAATGACAGTTCACTAGAGACCTGATAAACCAGTGTTTGCCATGCTGTTTAAATTAGGGGAAGATGCATGAAATACCCAACACGTTTCAGTGTTTGGCTGCTGACAGTTGTACCCTCCGCTGTGATTTAAAGGTTGAAAGGCTCAGGTTCAGGCTCTGATACTGAATTCAGGAACTTATACTGCTGAGTTTTGTTGTTGCTTAACTAAAAACCATCCTTAGCTGGTCAACATTCAATGCAGATAAAATTGTATATAAATTCTGGGAAACAGCAATAGGCTGGTCCCCCCCCCCCAAAAAAAAAAGCAGTGGCAAAAGGCTGGATTTTCATTGCAAAAAACTGATTCTCCATAGTGGGTGGAGCTACCCTCCAAGAATTGGAAGATACTGCCCTTCAGCCAATCAGGACCGAGTCAGAAGTATAAAAGCACCTCTGTACCATCACACCCCCTCTTTTGACTCGGTCCTATCCATAAAGGACTTGTGTTCTCCCATCCTTGAAGTAACTTCACTCTTCTATCTATTTTCAGACTATCTTCAGTATCGCTCCTTCACTGAGTTTCCTACCAGTGACACCTATCATAGTGAGGGGGAAAGAGTTGTTTGGGCCCTGCCCATGCATCTAAGTCCCTCCAGCCGAAGGTCTGCTTGATTTGTAAAGTGCGAGTTACTGGCTGTTGAGGCAGCAAGGGCAGGCCTTTATTGGCACCAGATCGTGTTGGATCCTGCCAGATCCAAGTCATCAACAGCACTAACTGTTGATGACAGTACATAGCAGCACTAACCCAGTCGCCCAAGAGCCTCTACTAAATCAATTCAAGTGTCCATTTCCCCAGGGGGAAGCACCCCTAGACCTGAGACTGAACTCAGCCCCAGAACTTTAGGACTCCTCACACCCTACCAGCAATTCAGGGGTCAGGCACAAGTTGAGCTCCCCACCCCCCTCAGGATCCCCTTGGCTTCAGGGAGGTCCAAGAAAGAATTAACTCTGCCATTCATTTGGGCATCAGGGCCATGATGGATTCCCCTTGCTGTGTACCATTTCCCTCAATAGGGCATCCCCAGCACTGGCTTGAGACAGTGTCCAAGGGAGGCTATGATCTGGAGGCCTACTCACCCCAGGGTTTGCTGAACTCCCTGGAGGACCTGGATAATGGCCACCAGACTGAGGGGAATTAAGACCCTGACCAGCCAGCTGGATAATTCTTGGAGTTGAAGTCCACAAACCTTAAAGTTGCTAAGTCTGAAAACCTCTGCTCTAGGGATATGCCACTGTTTTAATATTTCACTTTCTGCCGCTTCTTTTGGTAAATCACAGCAGGTCAATAAAAACTTTTTGGGATCACCAGCTCTGAATCATCTTTGCTCCCACCACATCTAATCATCCGTTGAAAAATTGCAGGCACTGTTTTACCTTCATCCTGATGGAATGAGGGTTTGGGTTTTGTTTTGGGGTTTTTTGGTATAATGGTTTGTCTAGACTTTCTCATCTTTATCCCTAACCAATTTCTCCATGATTTTCTATCTTCAAGACAATGCATTAATTCCTTCGGAAAGGGGGGGCATACAAATCTAAAAAAAAATTATTATTAAATTATTATATCATTACCGTGAAAGTTAGTAAATTGTGTTTGTATCCTTTTGAATCTTTGGCAGGCTAGGCCTCCCAAATTCTTCCCTTCTGATTTCTGATTAGTTTTCTTTTTTTATTTTCACTTCATTTGCTTAATGCATTCATCTAATCTCATTATTAGGCATGGAGAATTTGGTAGGATGGGCTAATTCTGGAGGATCATTTAATAGAAGCTTAATTCCCATTTCTATTACAAGTTTCCTTTGGGATTTTACCAAAGTTATACCATTTCTTTCATTGTCTTTGTGCCACGTCTATAGAACGGTAACAGAAACATTTTACAGCTGAGAAATCTCTCCAACTGTTGATAATTTAAAATGCCTCAAGCTTCAAATCTTTCAATAACCTGGGTGTTTGTAATGACTTTGATATTGTTCTGGGATTAAATAGGATGGAATTGTATGTAGTGTTGAAATAAATTATAAGTTTTTCCTCTTGTCTTCTCAAGAAAAGAAAATGAGGCAGGCAGTATAATAGGTAAGCAGCCAAATGAGGTATATTAATTAAAAAAAACCTTTTCTTTTTAAAATCCTGTAATGCTTTAATTCAGGATAGAGTTTAGGTGATTGGATGCAATAATATTAATATTAATATTATAAATATAGATATAGATATAGATATAGATAGCAACAACAACAACAACAACAACAATAATAGTAGTAGTAGTAATAATAATAATAATAATAATAATAATAATAATAATAATAATATTTTTTTTTTAAAACCTGGTGGGATCATAAGCCCGAAAAGGTGGTCGAAAATGAGCAAGCAAAACTACTGTGGGACTTCCGACTTTGGACTGATCGAATTCTGAAGCATAACCCACCAGACATCCTGATTGTGGAGAAAAAGAAAGTATGGATCATCGACATCGCAATCCCAGGGGACAGCAGAATTGAGCAGAAGCAGCTAGAGAAATTAGTGAAATACGAAGATCTAAAAATCGAGCTGCAACGACTCTGGCACAAGCCAGTGAAAGTGGTCCTAGTGGTACTTGGCACGCTGGGTGCAGTGTCAAAGGATCTCAGCGGACATTTGAAAACCATCGGAATTGACAAAATCTCCATCTGTCAATTGCAAAAGGCTGCTTTACTGGGATCAGCAAACATAATTTGCCGCTACATCACGCAGTCCTAGGTGCTTGGGAAGCACCCGACTGGTGATGAAATATGAAATCCAGCATAGTGATCTTGTTTGCTGAGTTATATTGACATCATAATATTATTATTATTATTATTATTATTATTATTATTATTATTATTATTATTATTATTATTATTATGTTTTGTATGCTGCCCATCTCCTCTATATAATCTGCAGTAAATGCAAAGCTGTAGTAAAAGCTGAGCATTTGACCTTCCTGACACCACATGGAGTTTAGAGCAGATTTTTTTTCCTTTTGCCCTAGGAGAGGAACATCTGCGGTTACCTGGAATTGAACCCTCAACCTTCTGAGTGGGTGGCAAGCAAAATGGGTGAAAACATTCAGAAAGAGAAAAAAGTAATCCTAGTTTTATGTCGATCCTCCTAGTTTTGTGGCACAGTGAGATTTATCCTAGGAAAATGGAACTTTCCCCACCCCACCCCCCAACTACTTCACCAACTAGTTGATATACAGCATTTCTTACCTTTAATCAGGTAGGTTGGCCTCAGTGACACAGTGGTTAGAATGCAGTACTGCAGGCTACTTTGGCTGACTGTCAGCTGACTACTATTCGGCAATCCCACCAGGCTCAATATTGACTTATCCTTCCAAGGTGAGTAAAATTAGGAGCCAAATTGTTGGGGGCAGTATGCTGACTCTGTAAACTGCTTAGAGATGGCTGTAAAGCACTGTGAAGGGATATATAAGTCTAAGTGCTATTGCTATTTACATTCACAAATGCTGTCAGGTGGCCAAATCTGAGCACTGGGCATTGCAGGGTTATTTTTTTTCACAATAAGCTCTGGAGATGTTGGGGTCACTTTTGGCAAAGAAGAGGGGGGGGGGAATCGGCAAGAAAACTAAAACAAAACAAAAGCCAGTGCAAATGGATACAATAACAACAGTATGCTTAGAATTATTTCTGAATTTAACTGAATTTAAACATGCCTGGGATAAACATATATCCATCCTAAGATAAAATACAGCAAATAGTATAAGGGCAGTCTAGATGGACCATGAGGTCTTTTTCTGCTGTCAATCTTCTGTGTTTTTATGTTTCTATGTTTCTAAAAGTTTGAGCAAGGGTAAGAAAGGATGGCTAATTTGTATCAGCTGAGTAAGTACAATGGAACAGCTTGTAATGGACAAGAGACAATAAATAACAACCAGGGGTTGGTTCTACTTACCTTTCCCACTGATACATATTGCGACAGAAGTGCAAATTTTATGTGTGCATGTCACTTCTCAGAAATGACTATCTGTGCATGCACAGTACTAAAAAAAACAAGGAAACTGGAAAAACAAAAAACAAGGAAACTGGATCAGGAGCATGGCAAGCCTGGCTCACTGCCAGTTCAAGCGACCCAGGCCACTAAATTACTACAGGTTCTATAGAACTGGTCCAAACAGGGAGGAACTCACCTCTGCTAACAACTGTTTACTTCATTTTGCTTAGCCAATATGGTGATGAGTGTAGGCTACAGCTTTGACCAACTTCCTCTCAAAGCAACCACAGATAACGAGTGAACTTTTATATTTATATAACATTTCATAATCCTACTTATTCTATCATAAGTTTTCATTATATTAACAAACTAACTTTCTTACCTTCAGATATTGTTATATGCCTAGCCTGCTGAAGAGCAAATGTCAGATTTACACACTTTCTTCCTAGCATTAAACCTCAATATTCTTCAATATGCTCATTTTACCTCTTATGTTTTTTTCAATCAGAATTCTGCCAAAATCAGACTTAAAGCTACAGTACATCTGATTTTAATCTTTTTCCAGTTTTTCCAGTTTCACTATACATAGCTACAGATTTACATTTTTTTCAATATTCTCAAATGTATATGATTTTTCCACACTACATTTTCTAGGTAATTACATTAAAATCATAGCATTCATTTTATTCTTTGACTTATCTCTATCGTTCTTTTTAATCCATGTTAAAAAAAATAAAATTTAATTCATGTTGTTGAAAACCATATGGTTAGACCTCTTTTTCCACTTTCAAAATTTCAAAATTTGCATAAGAAATGCTCTGCCTCTTTCAGTCACAACTATTCCTTGCTCACTTGTACACTGCATTATTTTAATTATTATGCTCTTTCTATATCTCTTATGTATTTCTCTTTATTTTTTTGCAGCAATCATTTTCCTGCCTGCATTTTCCTTATTCATAGTCTCTTTTACTTCATCGTTCATTGCACTGAATATAGTTTTTTTTTTAATTTTGCTTTGACCTAAATTTAAACTATCTTGAATTTAGTGGAGAAAGTCTTAAACTAGCTAGTCCAATGGTCTCACATGGAATAAGTCATCATTGTATTGTGGTGCTTAATTTTCATTCATTTTATTAAATGATATTTTGAATAGGATGTTTGGGACTTTTATATTCTGCCAACCCCTCAATTCAAAAGCATAGAAATGTAAGTAGAAAAACAGGTACCACCTCTGTGGGAAGGTAATAGCACTCCATGTAGTCATGCTAGCCTTGAAATAGAGATGAGCACCACTCTCTCTATAATGAGCAACAACTAGTGGAGTAAAATTGGCAATGACCGTTATTTTTAAGGACCTTCTAGTATTTGTTTATAAAAGGAAAGGCTGAGCACACAGACCAGATGTTTAATCAACAAAAGATGATGTAAAGAATAAAATCTCGCTGAAGGTGTCATAAAGCCTGGGGAAAAAAAGAATTTATCTATCTCTTGTTAGCAGCTCCTGTCCTGATATGTCTTTGTACCAATAGTCTTACCTTTTTGAAATAGGATATGAGACGTAGCTGCTTTTCCCCGCACATCTGAAAGAATGTGTGATAATGTACAGTACAATAAGAGTTCTGTTGCAGATGGTTACCTAGTTTTCTGCTTTCTATCCAGATGGCTGAGGGCAGACATAGCAGAAAAAACTGAAAGTTATGAGGGAACAAATTCTTTCTGCATTCAGGAAGGAAGATAACCTACATCCATTTACCAGAGCAGTGGAAATATCAGGTATGAATAACAGAAAGCAGAATACAAGGTATTGGCTTTTTGCTATTGCTTCATCTTGAAAATGGCTCAAAGGGTGATAAGTTTGTGTCAGAGTGAAGTACAATTTTTCAGGCAATATATTTACATCTCACTGCAGAGAGTTTTAAAAGGAATATAATTTATAGGAATTAGCTATATTTTCAAATGCTGAAGGAAAGCAACTCTGAGCAGGTGCTTCCCCTACCTCACAACAAAACGTTTTGTTTTCTTCCTATTTGGTGGGAGGGAGGAGGGGAACATATTTTCCATCCTTGGGAAAGAAAGAGATCAACAAATTGAAGCACTATCACATAAGGCATTCACCTGTGAACCTCTTTCACACAATGTCGTCTTTGCAATGAATGATAGCAATCAATAATAAGCTACTCTTGTTCCTGACCATTTAGGGCAGTGGTTCTCAACCTTCCTAATTGCCGCCACCCGTTAATACAGTTTATCATGTTGTGGTAACCCACAACCATAAAATAAAATTATTAGGAAACTCAGGGATGGGTTCTAACTTACCTTGCTGCTTGTTCGCTTCCTGCTGCATTGCTTGGATGTGCCTCATGGGCGCACGTGCACTTTAAAAAAATTGCAAAAGAATAAAGGTGAAAACACATGAGCAGTGCTGGAAATTAAGATTCTACATATGCTCAGACGTTTCCATGATACAGATAGGGTTTTTTTGCAGTACAGTGGTAACTCTACCTAAGAACACCTCTATTTAAGAACTTTTCTAGATAAGAACCGGCTATTCAAGATTTTTTTGCCTCTTCTTAAGAACCATTTTCTACTTAATAACCCAAGCCCAGAAAAAATTTCCCAGGAAATTTGAGAGCAGCACAAAGGCCAGGCCAGTTTCCTGCCATTCCCCCTTTAATCCCGGCCATCTCGGGCTTTTCTGGGCTGCCAGAGGAGACTTTTGGTGGCGCTTAAGAAGGCTCTGGCAGTCCAGAATTAATGAATCACTTTCCTTTCTCTGGGCAGTTGGAAAGGGAATAAATCTCTGCCAGCACCCAGAGAAAAGAAACACTCACTTCAGCCCAGAGAGAATGGAGTGTTTTCCTTTCTCTGGGTGCTTGGAGAGGGAATAAACCACCTCGCTGTTGTGACTCCCTCGCATTGCGTCCTATACACCAAGTGTGAAGTTGCCTCCCAGAGTGTCTGGGCATGAAAAGGCAAAAGGGGGCGCTTTGCCCCAGCCGGATCAACTCAGCTTCAGCTAAACTGAGAAGTCACCTCAGTGAAGGAAAGGCACGGGCTACAAAGTGAGCAAGCAAGAGGAGAAGGGAGCCCTTCAGTATGGGAAGGAAGATGAAGCAGGTGGCAGCAGCAGCAGCCACTACCTTTCGGTCAAAGGAGCAGGAGGTTCCCCCCTTTCGCCCACCTTGGTTTCCCTCTCCGGTGTAGTGTATGGGAGGCAGCCGCGTGATGCCTCAGAGTCCCTCTTTTTTTTAATGCCTTAAAATTTTGGATTTTTTTTATTCACCTCACCTTCCTCCTTCCACAGCGACTGCCCCCTCCTCTTTTTCCTCCTCCTCCTCCCACCCAAATTCCAAGCTTTTATTTCTTTCCTAATGGGTTTGCATGCATTATTTGTTTTTACATTGATTCCTATGGGAAAAATTGCTTCTACTTACAACCTGGTCACGGAATGAATTAAGTTCTTAAGTAGAGGTACCACTGTAGTGTATTTGCATGTGGGTGGACCCGCCTGGAGACAGAAAGAGCAGTGATGCATTAGGACTTGAACTGCTAAAATACAGACCTTTTCCAGCATCTATAAATCACAGAGCCACCAAACCTTATAATAAAAGAAAATTTGAAAGAAAGAAGGAGAGGATTTCCAAAGAACCTCTTCATTTGTTGGCTTGTTATTCTGCCATGGCCTTCAGCTCCCCTCTCAATGGAGCCATCTTCAGTTTGCCACTTATTCTCCAAAAGTCTCAATATTTCTCTTCTGGATGAAGAATGGACATCGGATCAACTACAAATGCTCCAGATTTTTGCTCCTGCTCACCAGGAAACCATAGTGTTTGCTGGCATGTTTACAATTCTGGGATGTGAGAGATTCTCCAGCTCTTCCCAAATCTTTATGGATCCAGGGTCTGACTCCTTTTCTTAACCACCTTTGGAAATTGCTTGTTAACTACTTTTCAGACATCAGAAAGCTTTACAATGGCAAATTTTACAGACTGATTGAGTTTCCTTTAATCCTTAGCAAAGGAAGTTTAGAATACAAATCAAAGACTTATTTTTATAACAAACAGCAAAATAATGATTAGAAAACTGATTATAAAAAGTTAAAAACAAATTTAATGTCCAGATGGAACATTAAAAAGATAATAATCTTATTTTTCCTCTTTCCTATTTGTCTAGAATAGGCATGTTCAGTGTACAGCCCCATCAAAATCATCAATCATCAATTCATCCCCCCCCCTGTTTTCTGCAAGATGTCCATAAGGTCTTTCCAGTCACAATAAACACATATCTTATACTTTCTCAAATCAAAGGAGTCAATCCATCCATCTCAGCAAGTTCCATCATCATCACCAGCCATTCCTCCATTGCAGGCAGTGCAAAATGTTCTATCTTTGTGCATACCACAATATCTCTGCAGTTCTCATATGCAAAAATAAAATTCCAGGACTTTTTCTGAACTGTTTGTTCATCAACCCTAAAAAAAAGGGGGGGGGATCTCACTTGTGTATTAATCTTTAAAATCCTTTGAGTCAGAGTATGTATATGAATCCAAAATCTGTACTTATTTACATGTTCACCAAACAGGAAAAAATGTTTCATTGTCATTTATATTTCCAACAGGAATTTGACCTGCTAATGCACAAAATTAATTTTCCCATTCATGTTTCAATTGCCTTTCAATTCAAATCTTCCAAAACCAACACCAAGACATTTGCAAAAGCCCTTAAGTTACATGTTTATTTTTTAATCTTTACGCACCCAATTCTCTCATCTTATCTTATATTTCTGTTCAATGTTTCAAGAACTGAAATAAACAAGAGAGGAGACATTGGGCATCCCTATATTCTTCCTTTTTATATCTCACAAGGCCTTGTTAGCTCTCCATTAACAATTATTTGTGCTTTCTGTGAAGTATAAATCAATAATACCCTTTATATAAAGTTCTCTCCAAAGTTCATATCTTCCAAAACGTTGAACAGGAAATCCCAGGTCAAATTGTCAAAGGCTTCCTCATCTAAGAAAATCAATATGGCTTGTTTCTCATTATGCTGCTCCAAATATTCCAAAAGATCCAACAAAATTCTGTGTTTCTCTTTTTTAACTGTCTTTTAGGTAAAAAGCCACATTGGTATTTATGAATACATTCTTGAAAAATTATTTTCAATCTATCAGCCAGAATTCTTACAAGCAACTTATAGTCATTATTCAAGTCACTTTCTTTTTTTTTCTTTTTTTAATATTTTTTTATTAATTTTCTTAAAATAACACACAGACTTACAAACATTCAACATAAAATGTGGGGATGTATCTTCCCCGCTTCTCTCAAAAGTATAAATGCAGATACAGAAAAAGGAATACATAGTTAAATGCATAGTTCAATACTACTCATACAAAATATCTAATAAGGAAAAAGTGATATTATAAAAAAGAAAGATAGTTATAACTAATATAAAACCAAACAATCTTATCAATTCTATGTATATAAACTAATTCTAATATTATTCTTAATAAAAGAAAAAGAAAGATTTAAACCAAAACATCTATACTTATTATTAATCTTCTGTTGTTGTTTTTTTCTTATCTATCCATACATAAACATTGTTCCATGTTTCATAAAATTTCGTTTCTTCTTGATCACTTAAGCGTCTTGTCATCATATCCATCTCCGCGCAATCTAATATTTTTGTTATAACTTCCTCTTCTTTGGGGATATTTTCCCCTTTCCAATTTTGCGCGTAAATAATCCTTGCCGCTGTAAAAATATGTATGATTAAGTACAAAATTTCTTTTTTGTAATTTTGGTTAGTAATTCCTAGTAAACAGAACTCCGGGGTAATTTCTATGTTTTGCTTTGTAATCTCTTTTGTCATTTTCTCTATCATTCTCCAGTACATTTTAGCTTTATTACATGTCCACCATTGGTGGTAGTAGGATCCTATTTCTTTCTTACATTTCCAACACAAAGGTGATGTCTTGGGAAACATTTTTGCTATTCTACTTGGTGGGAGATGCCATCTATAGAACATTTTAATTTGATTCTCTTTTAAAGAAACTGATTTTGTCATCTTCCAATTGTGCATCCAAACTTTCTCCCATGTGTCTAAATCTATTTCTTTGCCTATATTTCTACACCACAGTATCATACTATCTTTTAATGTTAAATCAATATTCTTGTGAGCAATCAAGTATTTGTATATTTTCCCAATTACCCTGTTTTGATTTTTAGTAATTAAATCACTTAATAGATTTTTATTTTTATTAAATATATAAAGTATACTGACTTTCTGGTATCTAGATCTAATCTGTGCATAGTGCCACCAATCGATTTGTATCCCTTCGTCTTGTAATTTAATTCTAGTTTTTAATTTCATTTGACCATCTAACAAATCTTTATATCTTATTATTCTTGTACCCTTAATAGAATTTGGATGTATTATTGCGTCTAATGGGGCAACCCAGTCCGGAATTGTTAAGAAGTGGTTTTTCTTTATGTCTTTCCATACATCAAATAAGTATTTTCTTAGTGTATGTCTTTTAAAATAAGAATGATTTTTGTCTTTATCATACCATACAAAGGCATGCCAGCCAAGCATAAGATCATGTCCTTCTAATTTTAATGTTCTCGTATCCTCTAAGGTTATCCAATTTTTAATCCATGTTAAGGCGGCTGCCTGGTAATATAATTTCCAATTTGGGAGGGCAAAACCTCCCCTCTCTTTTATATCTTCTAACATGTTTATCTTGATTCTTGCCTTTTTGCCTTGCCATAGAAATTTTCTAACCACATTTGTTAATTTTTTTAAAAAAATTGCCCCTGGATTTATTGGGATCACTTGAAATAAAAATAAAACCTTGGGTAAGATATTCATCTTAATTGTGGCAATTCTTCCCAGAAAAGATATTTTTAAGTTATTCCATATTTCTAAATCCTTTTTAATTTCATTAATTAATTTTATATAATTATCATTTTTTAATGTTATTGTTTTGGCTGTTAGCCATATTCCCAAGTACTTTACTTTTTTAACTATTTGTATTCCAGTAATACATTCTAAATTGCTTTCTTGTGATTTATTCGTGTTTTTTATTATAAATTGTGTTTTATTTTTATTTATTTTCAAACCTGCTACCTTACCATATTGTTCTATTGTCTGGATTAATCTTGGTGCTGTAACTATCGGATCTTCCATTATAAAGGTCAGATCATCTGCAAAAGCCTGGACTTTATATATCTCTTTTCCAACTGTTAACCCTTTTATCTTTGAATCTGCTCTTATTTTTATTAATAGTGTTTCTAAAGTCATAATGAACAGGAGGGGTGAAATAGGACATCCTTGTCAAACTCCTTTATTTATTTTAAACGCTTCCAATTGCTCATTATTTAATATGATTTTTGTTGTTTGTTCTGAATAGATAGCGTCTATTAAATTAACAAATTTAGGGCCAAATCTCATTTTATTTAGTTGCATTTTTATAAATGTCCAATTAACATTATCAAAAGCTTTTTGAGCATCTAAGAACATTAATGATAATGTTTTATCTGGATGTTGCTCATAATATTCTAATACATTAATAATTGTTCTAAGGTTATTTTTAATTTGTCTGTCTGGCAGGAAACATTTTGGTCTGAGTGGATTTTACTATTTATTACCGTTTTCAACCTATCTGCATATATTGCAATAAATATTTTATAGTCTACATTTAATAATGATATTGGTCTATAGTTTTTAATTTTTTCCATTGCTGTATCCGATTTGTGAATTAAAGTTATCAAAGATTCAGACCATGATTTAGGAATTTTACCATCTAACCTGCATTCATTAAAGATTTGCAACATATTATTTCTTAATGTTTCATTTTCTATTTTATACCACTCTGCTGGGATAGCGTCTGGTCCTGTGGCTTTGTTATTTTTTTGCTTCTTAATAGTTGTAAGGAGTTCTTCCATTGTTATAGGACTCTCCATCCTCTCCTGTTGTTCTTCTGTTAATTGTGGTAACTCTGAACTTTCTAAATATTTAAATACTTCATCTTCCTCAATATTATCGTCTTTATACAATTCTTTTTAAAAACTTTGTACTATGTTTGCTTTTCCTTCTGTGTCATATTTTATTGTTCCATCTTTGTCTTCTAATTGTTTAATTAATTTAGATTGTCTCTGTTTTCTCAGTTTATATGCTAACCATCTACCTGGTTTATTGGCATGTTCAAAATATTGTTGCTTAGCTCTTTTTATTTTTTCCAGTATTTGATTTTGTTCTTCCAGTCTAATTTTATGTTTAATTAAATTTATTTTTTTCCCAAATCCTTATTTTTCATATTTTGTTGTGATATAAATTCTAATTGTTTTAATTCATTCGTTAATTGTTCATATTTTCTTTTCTTTTCTTTGTTGTATTTTACTGTGTAGGATATTGTTAATCCTCTTATGTATCCTTTAGTTGCATCCCATAAATTTTGGGGAGTAGTATCTGTATTTTTATTAATTTCAAAAAATATTTTTAATTCCTTCTCAATCCATTCTTTATATTCTTTCTCTTTCAAAATATTTCTATTCATTTGCCAATTATAATGCTTTTTACTATTTCTCATATAGACTATAACTGGGTTATGATCCGCCCAAGTATTAACATCTATTTCCACCTCTTGTATATACTCTGCTGTTGTTTTGGGAGCCCACACCATATCTATTCTAGTCCAAATTTTGTGGGGGTTTGAGTAGAAAGTATATTGCCTTCTTTGGGGATGTCTTTCCCTCCAAATATCATTCAATAGTAATTCTGCTTTCATTTTTTGAAAAGTGGAGGGTAATAAATTCTTTTTTTTCTTTTTACTATTTTTCTTCTTCCCCGAGTGGTCTAATTGCCTATTTGTTATGGCATTAAAATCTCCAATAATTAACATATTTTCCAAATTTAACTCTATAATTTTTTGATGTAATTTTTTATAAAATACAATTTGATCATCATTTGGGGCATATATAGAAACAATAGCAAGAGGTCTAGGTTCAATATTAACCTGGACAATCAAAATTCTACCTTCGTTGTCACTAAATAATTGTTTGGAATTTATAGAACTCTCAACATACATTGCTACTCCTCTTTTCCTTTGATCTGCTAATGCAGCATACATATTTCCAATTTTAGTATTTAGCAATAAATTCCAATTACTTTTTTTTATATGTACTTCTTGAAGTATAACAATTTGAGCGTTTTGGTTCTTAATTTTAGAAAATATTTGTTTTTGTTTTTTTGGTTCGTTTAGTCCATTAACATTTACTGAGAAAATTTTTAAGTCTCTCAATGTGGTCATTTATTGTACTTCTTGGTTTCCCGCTGGGGTTGCTTTCTTCTGGCCCCGTGGTCCTGCTCCTCCACTTGTGCAGATGCCAGCATGGCTTCTGCCTGCATTGCTTCCAGTTCTCTTGTTAGCTGTTCCATTTCGCTTATTCCACTATTTTTATAAAAGTCTCCTGCTTGATCCAAATTCTCCAACTTGTATCTTGTTGATTTCCATGTCAGTGACAGTCCTTGTGGAATAAGCCAGCGAAAAGTTATATTCTCTTTGATCAAGAGTTTGGTCAAAAAATGGTAATCTCTTCTGTTCTCTCGGACACGTTTTGGAATTTGTTTTAATATTTTTATTTCTTTACCTTTGTGTTGTAATTGACCAGTTCTTGACCAGTGCAATATGTCATCTCTCAAAGTTTTTTTTACAAATTTGATGTGAATCTCTTGTGGAAGGTTGAAACGATGTATGTAGCTATTCGAAGTTCTGAAAACTTCATCGATTTCTTTTATTATTTCAAGTGGGTCTATCTTGAGGATTTTCCCAATAATGTCAGCCATAATGGCCTATAAATCTTCATCCTTTTCTTCTATTATATTTTGAAATCGTAGCCCATATGATGCACGTTGCATTTCCAGATGTGTAATTGATTCATCATGTCTTCTGTAGCGTGAATCCGCTCTGTCCTCAAGGTGATCAATTCTTTTCTCCATTTTCTCCGCCTTTTCTTCAGCTGCTTTCATTCGGTCTTCACTGTCTTTCAAGGTTTGTTTGATCTCCTTCATCTGGTCTTTCATCTCTCCTGTGTCTACTTTCATTTCAGCCATCTCTGCTTTTATTTCGTCTCTCTGCTGAGTTGCATCGCATTGAGATTGAAGCATAAATTCATTTAATGCAGTTAGTGTTTCTTGAATTGAGGCAAGTGAAGGTTGTTGTGGTTTCTCTTTCTCGTTCTCCTTGGTAAACATAGTTGCTGATAAGACCGGCTGTGCGGGGGAGGGATGAGGCGAGCCTTGAGGGGATGATGCAACAGATGTTTGCTTCTTAATTGTTTTAGTATAAGTAGAAGTACTTGACATTTTGAAATTTAAAATTAGTATTATTTTATGTTAGCAGTGTGTAGAAAATCGCTATAAATTCCAAACCTACGCAATTAATTACCCTAAGCAAACCACAGTAAAAATTCAAATACACACTGAAATTTGAAATATAGTTCAAGTACAAATGCAATTAAAATTCAATATTCAAAATATGACTCATAAACTCTTATTACTCGAAGTATCAAGAAAAAAGAAATTGGTTTGGCACAGCAGGAGAAGAGGAAAAAAAAGGAAAACCAAAGGAGGAGGAAGGAGGAAGAAAATAGAGAGAAAGAGAAAAAGAGAGTAAAAGGAAGAGGGCAATCTAAAAGAAAAGAAAAAATATAATTCAATTAAGGAGGAGCAGGAAGCCAAGGATTTTTAACAATGCATATACAAAACCAAGATGATTATAATATGGGTTTAAAATTCAAAACTTAAAATTGTAAGAAGGAAGAAGCAAAAAACCAATTATTAATATTCCTCTTATAATAGAATAATTTTGTTGATTGAAGATCTAATCTGTTTTAGAAAACACTTTAGTATAGGTTAAAAGAAGGTCCCGTTGATTTAAAGAATAAAAACAGTAAAGTTTAATCTTCTCAAAATTTATAGAATCTCAGTTTTCCAAACGATTGCAATTTAATTATCCAATGTTAGAATGAAGTCGATCCGTCTCTCGCAGCTTAAGGGAAAATGTAAAGCCTCTCTGCTACGAATCCAACAGAACCGCCGTTAATCCAAACGAAATGATCCAATGAAGTAATCCAAATAGGGTCAATCAGATAATCCAAATATAAGAAATCGCAAATAGGAGAAAAATATTTTTTATATATTTATTCAAGTTTTGTGACTAGATAGTAAGCAGTCTTGATCCTTCCGCTAGAAAAATCCGAGCCCGGACTTCATTTTCTAATATTTTTTGTAACCAATTGCTTCAAAAGGGGAGAAAAATATTCAGCCAAATAATGTCATTTTATATATGTTAAACCTTTTAGTGTCTCATTTTGAAATCCGTTAAATTCCCCTTGTTTTCAAGCATTTGACAGTTCAAGTCGAAATTCAAGACAATAAGTGAAAGTAGTGAAAGTAAGTTCCAGCTGTTATTTTGCACCTGGATACAATGTTTTTAGACAACTTTCTCTTTCGCCTTCTTTTAAAACTTTTTTATTCTCCGCTTTCTTTTACTTCGATCTTCTTATTTAACATGAAACATAGAAAAAAAAATCTTTTTACCTTGATTGTATTTTCTTTAGTGTATTCCTTTTTCAATAAGAGTAGCTTTAATCTCTGCTTTCACTTTTCTGATTCTTTCTTGCTTCCCGCTGGTTTGGTGGGATCGCAATGGCCGAGTCCTCTTGCGAGAGGACCGGTGCTCCCTGTTCCAGAGCTGCAGGACAGACCCCTTGCCTCCGAAGCCTCAGCGATGGCCCCTCGGACAGAGGGAAATCCCCTGTTCTAGGATCGAGCCATCCGGACTCGATCCGATCGCGTTGGGTCGACCTCTGGAAGGGTGAAAGGAGTCTCAAGGCAGAGCCCTGCCAAGAGACTCTGCTGCGGTCCTCAACGAAACCGGAAGTCCAGATAGAAGTCACTTTCATTAGACAAGTTAAAATAATATTGATGAAATGCTTTTTGCATGGCCAAGCTCCTGGGAAATACTATTTCTCCCTCCTTAGCATCAATATTTTTCTTTTCTTTTTCGTAAATTATATGCCAACCATTTTCTTGATTTGTTTGCAATCACAAAGGTTTTTTTTTTTGCTTTACATACTTCATTTTTATTTCTAGTTCACTTACTGTTAACATAACTATAATTGTAAAAGTTAAATTCATTGAGAAATATTTGTTTCTGGAAATATCTTCAGTTCTTCTTTTCTTTTTTACTCTTTTTTCTTTTCTCTTTTTTGCCATCCAAAATAGCTTATTTTCTTTTCTGTGTTTTTTCTGTCTTTTCTTTTTAAGTTTACTATCATGCTGTATGAAACAATGTATCATAAAAGTTCTATTTGTACCCCAAATGATTCTTAAATTAGTACTTTTCTCTAGTTTATTTTCAAATAATTATTTTAATTTTTCTTGGAAAATTTTTCCACAATTACTCCTTTCTGTAACATTTCATTAAGTCTCTATCTAAAAGAATGGGAATTCCTTTTATAAACCAGACTTATAGATTTGTGATTATGAAAAGCTGGACCTCTGTCAGTCCTCCCAGAAAAACAATACAGTAAGCAGGATTAGATGAATTTGTTCTACTTGTTCTGCAAGCAACTTTATTTATTTATTTATTCATTCATTCATTCATTCATTCATTCATTCATTCATTCACTCACTCACTCACTCACTCACTCATTCACTCACTTACTTATTCCAATATACAATGAAGGTTATAGAGGATATACTCGTAGTAAAATATATCAGAGAAAGAATAGAAGAGATATAGGAATAAAATATAGGAATAAAGATATAGGATATAGGAATAAGATGTAGCCAGAATCTTGCAAGTCTAAAGGCACAAACTTCATACCACCACTTTTAACTGATGGATTTATTAGGGCAGGTCTTTCCTACATTTCCTGATTTCATTTTAAGCCAGTGCCTCTCTTGTCAGATTGTTTCCTAGGTAGTATCTCTTCCCCTCTTTCTCCAAGGTCATTCACATATTCCATTACAGTTTCCAACTGCAAAAGCCTCAGTTCCTGAATCCTGGCATGCAAGTGGGTGATCTCACAATCTATCCTTTAGTCAGAAAGATAGTATTAGCCAGAATTTATTGTCTGGCCACTTATCTTTACCACAATGCTGTCCTCCTCTTTCATGGATATCTAGTCCATATAGATCTTCACCTAGAAGCTCCTCACTATCTTTGCAAATCTTCATGCACACATACCAATCCATTTCCCCCAAGACTCAAAGCTAATGACAAACAAAATAAATCCAGAAATATTTCATAGCATAGAAAAGGGGGAGGGGGAAACCAATCTAAATTCTATATAGGGAATCTATATAGTCAATCTATTTTCATCTTATGCTTGAGTGCTATACTGGTTACTCTACCTAAAATCTGACCAGTTTTTGAATTTCAAATCTTTGCCTTTGGAAAGTGTATGTTCCATAATCACTTAGAGATGTAATTTAAATTAAAGATTTCCAAGATGAAATGCCCATATCTCAGAATCTTAATAAAACTTGAAATTCCAAGTTTAGTTTCTGCACCTGGGAGTCATGTTTTTGAAGTTGTATTTCTCTGCTTAGAAACAGAAGGGCATGATGGCCATGTTATCCAACAGGGAAAGCCCATTTCAGAAGCATTTAGGAGCATCCTGGGCATTCTGTTTTTAACTGTTGTTGTTTTAGCTAAGATTAGTTTTCATGAAGGCTCCCCACACCTTACTTTTTTTCCCCCATCAGATAATAGCAAGAAATTACGTTGCTGGTTTTCAGTGCTTGGCTCTCAAACTTCAGCCTTTTTTGTTTTTGTTTTTTTAGGAATTCGAAGAGCTGAAGCAAGTTAACCCAATGTACTGCTTCTAGTAGAAATAAATTGTGCAGAAATTAAGTATGATTTTCTTTACTTCAAAGTGTGCATGGATTGATCAAATTGGAATACAACCATTCAGTATTGAAATGTCTAGTTCTTTCCCAGGCTTCTTCATTTAAAACACACATTTGCATGCTTATGTACACAAACAAATATGATGATAACCTGCAATTTAAAAAAGCAAATAAGAGAAGAAGAAGAAGAAAAAGAAGAGGAAGAGGACCACCCACTCTAGCACTTTCTCAACAAAGAGATTGTCTATCCTATATAGCAAGATGAATCTGTAGCAAACCACTCTATGCTTTAAAAAAAAAGGGATTTGGTCAATGTATATTTTATATATTGTAAAAATTATCTAAATTCTGGGCACATCTATTTAAGATTGTTTTATAAAACTGATAAATGGGTACGTAGAAAAGAACACCATCTAGAACTGGGACTGCTTAATCCTCATATTCACTATGATTTCTTAATATCTCTTCTTTAATTATGTATCCTCAATGCATTTTCCATTTCCAGAGCAAATATTTGAGAAAAACAGAAAAAGGAGGAGATATGACTGTATAAGTGAACCTACTCTATCCCTAGTACAAACGAGATAGTTATAGATATTGATGATGTAGATGTGCATTACATAATGTAGATATATAGAGACAAACATAGAGAAAGAGAGAGAGAATATATGTTAAATGAAAGAAGAATGGGTGTTAGCAAGAAACAGTTTTGAGACGGAAAGGAATAATCAAATAGCAATGAAATCAGTTTAGTTGATGGATAAGGTTTTCCTTTTGACATGTACCAGGTTTGATGTGATTTGTCCCAGCATGGGAAATAAGGATTGCATGGGAAGTGAAGACTGTATTAATTATAGTTTCCAGTTGGAAACTAGAAATACAGGTAGTACAAAATGCAGTAGTGTATTTTTTAACTTGCACTAGATACTGGATAAAAAAGAAATATATGTGCCAAAATATATTGTGCCAATTAATAATTCTCAAATGCATTTAAAGTGAGAATTTTCACTTACAAAGCCCTTCTAAGCATGACCTATATTTCTTGGGATAGACTTGACGTATCTGGTTTGTATGTTCTGGGAGAGCCTGATGATGACATTGTATTTTCATGACATTGGGGTCCAGGGGGAGACAAAGATCAGATATCAAGGCATTGAGCCTGGGAGCAGAATTTACAAAATCTTCCAAGATAAGTGGACATTGTATCTCACAAATGATAGTGACTTCTCCCTGAGCCAAGAACCAGTAAAAAAAAAAAAAGGGGGGGGGAGGTGATTAAAAGGACCAAAGAGGATTCTCCATAATGCTATCACAGATAGATAATGGTTAAAGTACATACTATACATCCAGTTTTGAAAATTGTTGTGAAATAAGCACAACAATATAATTCAACAGGAATCAAAAATAATAATAAAAGAGAATTTAATTTCTTTAACATTCTTGCAAGAATGGACCCCATATGATAGGAAATACTCTGTATCACAAGAGGCAATATTACAATAGAAGTTCCAGATATTTATATGATCCATTTCTTTAACCTCACTCTTCCTACTAATGGTTTTAATATAATAGTTTTTGGCACCTTTTAATGTTGTTTTGCAATGAGTAAAAACCCTAAAACATCCATCACCCTCATTTCCTATCTTTAACAGGTTAGCTTGACTCTTTCCCACCTTCTCGGTTGCATAAATACCTCCTCTCTAGAGACAGACATATCCTATTTATAAAGATCTGAAGGTTATCATGCTCAAATAATTTTTTGATTACATAGTCATAAAATAATTTTGAAATCAGTTCTTACAGATTCATATCTTACAAGACTAAAAGTTAACTTCTGACAATTCTTAACCAAATCAGGTGGTTCTCCTCCTATCTTTCTGGTTGGTCACAGATGATGTTGATAGGAGGACAAAGGTCAATCCCCAGTCTCCTCTTTTGTGGGGTGCCTGAAGTTTCGGTCCTCTCTCTTCTCCTATTTTACATCTACATGAAACCACTGAGTAAGATCATCCAATGACACGGGGTGAGGTATCAGCAATATGCTGATGACACCCAGGTATATATCTTCATCCCATGTCAGTTCAGTGAAGCAGTGGATATGATGTGCCGATGCCTGGAGGCTGTGAGGGTCTGGATGGGAGTTAGCAGGCTCAGACTTAACCCTAATAAGATCGAGTGGCTGTGGGTATTGCCTCCAAAAGACTATATTGAATGTCCATTCTTGGTTTTTTGAGGGGAGAAACTGCTCCTCTCAGAATGGGTTTGCAATTTGGGTGTCCTTCTAGACTCTCAGCTAAGATTAGACCAACATTTGACAGCTGTAGCTAGAGGGACTTTTGCATAGGTTTGCCTAGTGCACCAATTGTGACCCTGCTTGGATCAGGAGGCTCTTCTCACAATCGCTCATGCCCTTGTCACCTCACAATTAGATTATTGCAGCATGCTCTACATGGGGCTACACCTGAAGAGTGTTTGGAGAGTATAGTTGGTCCAGAATGCAGCTGGGTGAGTTGTTGTGTGTACACCCACATTACTTCAATCCTTCATGAACTGGACTGGCTCCTGATTGGCCTCCAGAAACAATTCAAATTGTTGGTCATTACCTTTAAAGCCCTACATGGCTTAGGGTCAGACTATTTTCGAGACTGCCTTCTATCAAATAGATCCCAATCACTGGTAAAAGTCCACAGAGTTGATCTTCTCTGGGTCCCATTAGCTAAACATTGTCGGCTGGTGGGTCCATGGGGAAGGGCCTTCTTTGTGGCTGTCCTGGCTCTCTGGAACCAGTTACCTCCTGAGATCTGGATTACTTCCCACCCTATTCGCCTTCCAGAAAGTGGTGAAGACCTGGCTTTTTCACTGATCCTATGGTGGCAACCAGCGAAATCTGTCCATGAATGGTATGCAGGGCTTTAATTGTTGTATTATAAATAGTATTTAAACTGTTTTAGAGGTTTTAGTACTATTGTTGATGTTTTATATTTTCACTGTGAGCTGCCTAGAATCCTTAGGTAATTGGGCGGTATAGAACGTGAATGAATGAATGAATGAATGAAT
Organism: Erythrolamprus reginae; assembly: GCF_031021105.1. Lineage (NCBI taxonomy): Eukaryota > Metazoa > Chordata > Lepidosauria > Squamata > Dipsadidae > Erythrolamprus > Erythrolamprus reginae. Next base: position 352,332,380 of record NC_091950.1, read on the forward strand.
GAATGAATGAATGAATAAACCCCAAAAATAAGTTCAATGTCAAGGCATCTGTGTCATGTCCAAAAATATTTGATCTCTGGTATCTCTAGATAGGACAGATGAAGCCTTGAGTTCCAAAGTGCAGAGAACTGTTACAAAGTAGTATAACAAAAATTGAGCTACAATGTGCTTGATTCAGCATAAGGAAATTTTTTTATGTTTTTGAAAACACTGGACTTCTTGCTTTCCTGATTGCTCAATACTTTCCACTTCAGGTGCATGGTGTTGTTTAACTCTCCCTGCCACTCAAAAACACAGATCAAAACTGATTCATCAGGTCCTTCTTTCAGTTGAGATTTAAATTCTATGGAATTTCATAACTTCTTTGGCCATATAAAAAAGAAAGTGTGGTTTTACTAGGTGTTGTGGTTGGCTCTGGCTCAGCTCCTGCCCCAAGGAATGTGGAGGTGGATGCAGGGGAAACATCAACATGTCATAGGCCTGTTTTATTGCCGACGGAGTCAGGTAGTGCAGTTTCCTCGGACGAAGAGGAAGGTGGGGGTGACTTGGAAGAGGGTGGCTTGGCACACAGCCCAGGAAGCCAATCTCCATTATCTTCGGTCGATTCGGATGAGGAAGTGTTAGACCCACGCAGGCGCAGAGACCAATTGAAGAAATATTACAGGAGATAAGAGAGGCCACCTATATTTGGGTGGGGCTCCAGCAATTAGAGCTGCTGATATAAATAGCAACGTGCTGGATTGGCCGTTGTGGAAGATTATCTGATCGTTGTTTCTTCAGGACCATGCTTTGCTGTTCCCGGACTTTGTTGATTTTTCATGACTTTGAAACCAAAGCAGAGCAAAGTATGTGTGTTTTACTTCGTGGAAGAAGAAGGACTATGATGTTTCTTCACAGATGCTAGCTAAGTACTTAAGGACTGATTAAGGGGATTGTAGAGCCTACAAGCTTGTTTTGGGACGAGTGCTCTTTGCAATACAAAAAGGGTGCTTTGTTTCTTTTGAATTTTGTGATAAAGAACATTGTTTTTGAACTTTCAAGTGTGTGTGTGTCTGAATTTTTTACCCTTGAATTTTCAGGAAACTCATACCATAGAGCCCGGCAGAACACTAGGTATGCATGCCACATACTATATTAAGTTTCCAAAAGCTCTGATGACTTATATTTGGCAGCAAAGAGGTACAGCTCTTTCATTCTGTGTCCATCTTTCATATTTTTGCAGTTCATATATATTAAACCTAGATATTATTTCCTTTATGTGGAAAAATATAGCCTTATCAAAAACAAGAGAATATAATGGTGGGAACGGCTTTAATATTATACTCTGGGAATATTTGTTAGCAAAATTGAGAGAGGAATAAAGTATCCATCTTTAAGTCATACACAACCAAAGAAACAAAAACTATAATATATCCTCACTTGCAAAGCAGATGTAATGTGGGCTGATAGCAGAGAACAGATGAACGTTGACAGCTCTGAGAATTGCTGTAGTTGCTGTCTGTCAGGTTTGTAGCACAGCTGACCAGATGTGTTGGTTTACCCTGTGGCAGAAATAGCATTTACTCTGGATAGTTTCCAGAGTCAGCACAAAATGATGGGCAGTTGTTCCTTATCTCGGTCCATATTTTCTGTCAAAACTGTCAAAGCAAAGTCACTTATAGGTCTGTGACTTAGATAGCCTTTTATGTAGCTATGTTTTCTCTTGAAATTTAACCTTTATGATCTGATCCATCCTCTGAAAAGTAACATAAAATGGTTTAGTTGATCAACCAGTGAATTGAAGCATACATATAAAAGATAACATTGGTTAAAGAGAACAATAGGGTCTCTTGTTCATCTCCCTGACATATGCTTGATCATTCTCCAAAATTATTTCCAGTCCCTCCATCACATAGTATAGAAATCTGCTGAATAAAATGTGATTTGTTGCTGCCGTGATGATAATAGCTTCAGTCAGTGTAAAAATGAACTGTTTACAGTGCTTAAATACTCAGAATGAGACCTATAGGCCTGGCTGACATATCACATTAATCTAGGCTAAAGGGGGTAAAGTACTTTGATATATTATGAGAATCCAGCCACCATAAATGAACAAAGCCATCATGAGCCTTATTTCTCTGTCTTCTATAAAGAACCCCTAACCCCCAACATTTCTCCCTTAGACTCTCCACGATTGACTTCTCCAGGTTCCTAAGAGGCCAGTAAGGGGCGTACATAAGTGCACTGATGTGCCTATCATCCCCTGTCCAATTGTCTTTCCTCTCTTTCATCTATCATATATATTTTCTTCCTTTCATATATCCTCTCTTCTAAGTTCACTTTTACCCTTATATATATTACCACATGTCTATTTTCTTCCTATGTATTTGTGTATTGGACAAATGAATAAATAAAAATAAATTTAAAAAATCAGATTTGGTGTTAAAGAAGAAATTTCAGGTTCCAAAAGTGGCTGAAATAGAGCCAAGTTGGGGAGGGGAATTAATGATATGATAACTCATATTATTACATCATTATTATTTTAAACCTCTCCAAATCTTGGTCAGCTGCATCATTGATATTGTCCAAGCTAGTTAGTTGACTCCCATGATATGACACATGGTGTGTACAGGAGAATGAAAGAATGAGATGATTTTAAGTCTGTCCCAAAGGCACAGGCCCCAAGAATTATCCCCTTAGAAAATAGCTCCCTCCTGCTGGCCTCAAGGTTTCTTAGGATAAAATGATTTTATGCCATTTCTCAGTAAAGGAGGCACTAGTTTTTGTTTGGAAAGGGAATCCTCCAGGGGATATGATCTGGTGTATTGAACTATATATTTGCACAACATGATCTTTCAAGTAGCATGCTATATGCAATCTATCATGTTCTCCAATTTATAAAGAAATAATGAATATCACACATCTAATGAATTAAGAAGAACTGATAAGATTTGAGGTGAACCCAAAACATAAGCATAATTACTTATTGTTGAAAAATATGTTTTGGAGAATGAAAAGAAAATGTCTATCTTTACAATCAATAAAAAAATTACATATTCAAAGACAATTCTAATTATAAGAAGATATCTCCTAACAACTTGGATTGCATAATGAAAAGGAATAGTTCAGTGATAACTTAATAAAAAAAACCATGAGGTGGGTTCCTACCGGTTCGGATTGGTTTGTTACAGCCGGGGTGGCGCAGCAGGTAGAGTGCTGTACTGCAGGCCACTGAAGCTGACTGTAGATCTGAAGGTCAGCGGTTCAAATCTCATCACTGGCTCAAGGTTGACTCAGCCTTCCATCCTTCCGAGGTGGGTAAAATGAGGACCTGGATTGTGGGGGCAATAGGCTGGCTCTGTTAAAAAGTGCTATTGCGAACATGTTGTAAGCCACCCTGAGTCTAAGAAGAAAGGCGGCATAAAAATTGAATAAATAAATAATAATAAATAAAACCGCTAGTGGGAATTTCCCCTGGCTTACTGTACTGGCATTGACAGTGGGCTGGACATGCCCCCAAATTGGTCATGTGGCTTGAAATCCATTCACTGGAGCCAAATGCATGCAAAAATAACATTCTGCACATGCGCAAACTCTTCTACACATGTGCAGACCAGTTTAACCCAAGAGCAACAGGGAAGCGTCCCCAAACTCATAGGGAAGGTAAGTAGAATCCATCCTTGATGCCCTATAGGTTGGATTGTAGATGAATTAAGGTAGACCATTTTCTGTTTCCCAAATTTATGTTTACATGGATTAGATATTTTTTATCCCACCCTTATTATTTTTATCAATAAAAGAAGGTGGGGGACATACCTAATACTCTTTCCTCCTCCCATTTGCTCCACAAACACAACCCTGTGAAGGCTGAGAAAGAGATGACTTAAAATCACTCAGTCAACTTCATGTCTAAGGCAGGAATAGAACTTACAGCCCCCTGGTTTCTAACTTGGTGCCTTAACCACTATACCAGACAGGATCTCGTCCTCTTTCTTCTCATTCCTGTATTAATTTGCAAAGCTAACTTTCCCCCAATTCCTCTGTTAGTTTGCAGACATCTCTTTGAAATTCATGGGCATGTTGGTTTGTCAAACATGCACTTTCTATATGCACTTTTGATGCATTATTTTGACTTACTTTTAGGAAAAATCATTTTACCCCAAGACAGTACATTTTGGAGTACGCCTACTCTAGTATTTCCATTTTGCATGTCTTGACTTAACAAATGCATTGTGAAAATGGAGGAAAAAAATGGTGTAAAACTGCATTCTGTTTCTTGTACACCAGAGGTGTACAAGGCAAAATCCTAGAGCAGTAGGTGTTTCCTGAAAGCCTTGGGGGCAGCCTGCAGTGCACTCCAGAAGTTGTTACGAAGGTCACAGCTTTAAATGTCACAAAAAGAAGATGAAAAGGATGGAATATCTGACTCATATTGGAATATGTTTCTCATATTCCTGACATTTCATTGTGATTTAAGTTAAAAAGACTGCAGTCAAATGGGCATCACAGTCAAAAGATACACAGAATTTCATAAACAAGTGCAACAAATCCACACAGATGGCTTTGTGTTTGGCAATGTTACACTTTCATTCTCTCTCTTTATCATCTCGCTAATACACATTTTATGTTTATGTAGCACAAGCCTTTCTACAACTCTGAAATGACTGTGATCAGACATGCTGGCCAGTGTACCTTCACAGCCTGGTCAAAAATCTTTAGATGGATGAACACAAGTGAACCATATAATGAGAGTCTGAATAAGAGTGACTGGTTTTTAAGGAATTGGGTTTTTTGATTAGGTAGTTTAATTTTTAAATTTGGATTTAGGATATTTTCTATTGTTCTTTTATATGTTGTAAGCTGCCCCAAGTTTGCGAAGAAAGGCAGCATATAAATCTATTAAATAAATAAATAAACAAAGACAAAAAGACAAAAAGAAAGACAATTTTTGATCAAATGGGGATAACACTATATTGACTTTTTGAACATACTCTATAAGCACCCCTTTATGTTGGCTTATGTTGTAGAACTGGGAATTCAGTTCAATAGTAGAATAGTGGAGCTCTGAATAGTTGAAATACTGAGCCTTACTGACTGGATGTATAAATATGTATGGAAGGAATTGTTATTTTACACTGTAAGGTGTGCGAATCCAGCACCTTTGTATATTTTATGGCACAATGTTCTCTGCAGCTAACATTTTATTAATTCAGTAGAATATTGGGCAAACATATCCAAAGTATTGCAGAAGAGCCATATCCAAGCTTTGTTTCCGTCAAATGAATCCACAGCAAATCATCTGAGAAGATTACATTTGGTTTACAAAGAGTAGGACAGGAACAATTGGCAATTAACCCTTGTCAAAGTGAGAGGGAGAGGGAAAGAAAGAGAGAGGCAGAGAGGGGGGAGAGAGAGAGGGAGAGAGGGGGAGAGAGGGAGGGGGGAGAGAGAGAGGTGGGGGTGGGAGGTGTGTTGGCTACTTTAATGATTCAAGCAAAGGAATTCCAAAACTAAATAACTGTGGAGACTAATCTCCATGTATCATGTTTGAATATTTCATATAATGGTGATAGCAGAAGCCCGTTCTTTTATGCTTGTTTATGCTTGTTTACTTTTCCCCCCCTCAAGCCTGGGAAGGAAGGAAGAAGCAAAAAACCAAAATAAAACTTTAGACTCTGAGATCCTGTACTGAATTATATCTCCCCAAAAATTGATGTGGTGCTGAAACAACTGCAACTTTGTTCCAAAAATCATCTTTTTAAAATTAGTTTTGCTGATTCTGGGCTAGAATCTCAACTGTGGTAATGTATAGGAAGTTACTTACTCATAAATTTCATCTGCCTGACTGAAAGATAGAACTGGTGGTAGTGTGGCAGGGTGGGGAACTCCACTAATTGGCAAAATCAACTCTGGAGTCTGCTTTGTAATTGGCAACTACTGTTGAAGGCTCATTAAGTTTCCCCAGTTAGACTGTGTTCTTTGTTTGTCCTGAGGGTAAACAGGACAGCTCCTGTCCTTCACTTGACCTGAGTCGCAATTCTCCTCATCAAAAGGTCTTTCCACCAAACTCGCTCAGTTGATTCTCTGCAGGGACTGAAGGAATCTATTCTAAACCATGCATCCTTCTTCCATAGACTCTACCCCCACTCTAAAAACAAAAATGGATGACAAAAGGCAGGAAGAAATCATTGCACTTAGTTAGAGAGGCACCAGTCTGTATCAACGAAATTTCTAATGCATGGCTGAAAGCCAAACAATATTAAGAAAGGAATAATTGCAAATTCAAATGGCTATTTTCTTCCTTCAATGAACACAGCACTGCTGTTTTCAAGTTTAAATTAAAAATCCTGATTGTTTCATTTTCCTCCTTATATTTCAACCAAAAAAGCTATATGGCACCTGTATATTTTCTCCCTAGGACAATGAAGAGGATCCTTTCCTGGAAGCTGATTAGCAAAATCCTGTCATTGATATTAGGGTCCCTTAGGGAATTACTTAAACACAATTCTATATATTCTAACGATTATAGGAGAAAGCCATTGAATTAATGCTAATATAGCTCTGATTGAGTGTATATTTATTCAATACTTCATTCATTCATTCATTTCTTCATTCATTCATGTACATACGTACTTATTTATTTATTCATTCAATCATTCAATCATTCATTCATTCATGCATTCATGCATGCATTCATTCATTCATGCATTCATGCATTCATTTATTTATTTATTTATTTATTTATTTATTTATTTATTTATTTATTTATAGTTTGTGTTGGAAGGGACCCTGTGGGTCTTCTTCTCCAACCTCCCGCTGGTGCAGAAGACCCTATACCATCCCAGACATATGGCAGTCCAGTCTTCTCTTGAAGGTCTCCAGTGTTGGAGAGTTCATGACCTCTGCAGGCAGGCCATTCCACCGGTTGATCACTCTCACCATCAGAAAGTTCTTCCTTATTTCTAGGTTAAATCTCTCCTTGGTCAGCTTCCGTCTGTTGCTCCTTACCTGGCCCAAGACTATCCAACAAACACATTTTTCCTGAGTACTACATAAATGTATTACAACATACAATGTAAAATCAATCAATACAGTATTATTAAAACTATTTTTTTCCAAATAAAAACAGAAATAATAATAGCAAATAACATCATAAATGGAACAGCAAGATCGCTGCTGAGAACCAATGTAGTATAGTGATTAAGAAGTTGGATTCAGAATGGGAAATCTCAAGCAAAGCTCTATGCCTGATGATGAGATGCATTGGGAATGGGTTATGGCACAATGACAAGTGGGCTAATGCTGCCTAATAAGCCAGATATACAGAGATAGCTCAGAATCAGCTTTGATGGATGGTCTAAGAATTTGATAAAACTTGTATCCTCCTTAGGGATAACAAGTGATGGTTTTTTCCCCCCGCAGCTTATAACACCAAGGGAATCCATCAATTACTTCCTTTAATCTGACCCATATTAAAACTGCTGGCCTTGTTTTTAAGGGAAAATAGGTCTTGGCCATAAGGACAACATAATAATGTTTGCCTAGTTTTGTGCCATTTGATGGATTAGAAGAAAGTAAACTTACATAACACATGAGAAAGAACTCAAAGATAAGAAAGAAAGAGGAAAATATAAATATATTTCTCCAAAGTAATTTGATTTTTTTCACTTTCCTAATTTTTTAGCTTTAACTACAGAGGAATGATTCAATCTGTCATCTGCACCTCTATAAATGTCTGGTTTGGTTTTGCAACCCAACAAGACAGACACAGACTTCAGAGGATAATCAGAACTGCAGAAAAAACAATTGCTACAACCTGCCTTCCATTGAGGACCTGCTTACTGCACGAGTCAAAAAGAGGGCCATGAAAATATTTACTGACTTTTTGTATCTTGGACATAAATTGTTTCAATTCCTACCCACCCAAGCAATTCTATAGAGCTGCGCACTCCAAGAAAAGTAGACACAAGAACAGTTTTTTCCTGAATGCCATCACTCTGCTAAAAAAATAATTCCCTCAACACTGTCAAACTATTTACCGAGTTTGCATTACTATTAATCTTCTCATCATTCTCATCACCAATCTCCTCCCACAAATGACTGCATGACTGTAACTTTATTGCTTGTATCCTTACGATTTATATTGACTGGTTCCCAATATGATTTGATTGCTTATTTGTACCCATATTATCATTAAATGTTGTACCTTATGTTTCTTGACAAACTTATCTTTTCTTGTATGTACACTGAGAGCACGTGCGCCAAGACAAATTCCTTGTGTGTCCAATCACACTTGGCCAATTAAAGTCTATTCTATTCTATTATAAATTGTTTACAATGGTCCTAGCTAATAGACTGAAAATAATTTTAGAAGAATATAGCCAGAGAGATCAAAGTGATTTTTTGCCTAAATAAAATTAAAAGACAGTGTCAGAACTGGGTTGGATATTCTAGAATATTAGGAAGCATAATTGAAAACAAGTTGCAATTTTTTTTGGGAGTCAGTCTATAATTTTGGAGACTTTTAATTTTGAGATAATTTCATAAAATGGATACAATTGATTTATATTTCACAAAAAGCACAAATAATTGTTAATGAAGATTTAACTGAAACACATATAACTGGTACAATAATAATAAGAACAGAGTTGGAAGGGACCTTGGAGGTCTTCTAGTCCAACATCCTTCTTAGGCAGGAAACCTTATACTACTTCAGACAGATGGTATCCAACATCTTAAAAACTTCCAGTGTTGGAGCGTTCACAACTTCTGGAGGCAAGCTGTTCCACTGATTAATTGTTCTAACAGTCAGAAAATTTATCCTTAATTCTAAATTACTTCTCTCCTTGTTTAGTTTCCACCCATTTCTTCTTTTTCTACCCTCAGGTACTTTGGAGAATAGGTTGTCTCCTTCTTCTTTGTGGCAACCCCTGAGATACTGGAACACTGCTATCACGTCTCCCCTGGTCCTTCTTTTTATCAAACTAGCCATGCCCAGTTCCTGCAACCGTTCTTCATATGTTCTAGCCTCCAGTCCCATAATCATCTTTGTTACTCTTCCCTGCACTCTTTCCAGAGTCTCAACATCCTTTTCGCATCATGGTGACCAAAACTGAATGCAGTATTCCAAGTGTGGCCTTACCAAGGCCTTATAAAGTGTTATTAACACTTTGTGTGATCTTCATTCTATCCCTCTGTTAATGCTGCTGCACACTTCTGGCTCATATTTAAATGGTTGTCCACTAGGACTCCAAGATCCCTCTCACAGTTACTACTGTTGAGCAATGAACCACATATAATGTATCTGTGCATTTTGTTTTTCTTGCCTAAATGTAGAACCTTATATTTTTCATCATTGAATTTCATTTTGTTAGATAAATTATGGTTGTTTACTGCCTTCTCTTTTGATTATTGAATAGAGATATAAGACAAGGTGTAAGGATTAAGCGCATAAAGATTTTAAAAAGGACGAAAACTAATAGTTTTTATGATGATTTGGTATTAATTTTAGAGAGTCCTTTAATGGGAAAATAAAGAGAATTTGGTGTGTTAGCAGGTTTTAAGATTAATAAACAGAAGATAAAAATATGAAGATTCAAGATCAAATAGCATTGATGAATAAAATATGTTTTAAGGCCAAGCAGAGAATGAAATACTTGGGTGTTATTAAAAAAAATGGGAATTATATGTTACCTTAAAATAATTATGTTAAGATTTGGAATGAAATTTAAAAAGGTACATTAAGATGGGAAAAATAGCACCGGTGGACTTACCCGCCGGTGCCTTTTGCAGGAGGGTCGGGATGACACCGGACACATGGCCGCAGCCATCTTGGATCTTGGCTGAAGTCTCGCGAGATTGCGAGACTTCGGCCGAGAGTCAGGCCAGGGTGGCCTGATTGCTGACGTGTCCGGGCGGGGCTTGCCAGCCCTATAAAAGGGCGTGCAGGCCCGGGTTCGGCCTGTTCGCCCGGACTACGTCAACAGAGCAGACACCCGCCCGCCCTCCCTATTTTGCAGTGTGCTATTATGGGTCGCCCTAGGGGGCCGAATGGGAATTTTTTGCGGCCTGGCCTTTTAGCCGGGCCGTTTTTTCGCCCATTCCACACTGGGGAAAGGGATAAGCGGTTAGGGGGTGCTTGCACCTTTTTAGTCTAATTGTCTTACCTTTGGTCATTTGGGTAGGCAGGTTAGGGGCGGAAAACTGGGTGGTGGTTTAGCAACTGCGTGTTCTCCGTTGGGCATCTTTGGGGATGATTGACAGGTTCTCTCCAAGCTTGTGGTGGAAGCGACCTGAGCAGTTGGGGGGAACCTGTCTTTGGGTCCCGCACCTTTAAGTCCCCTGTTAGGGGTTAGCCGGCGGGACCCCCCTCATGCAAGTGCATGGCAGGGTCTCAGGTGAGGGAGGGGTCCCTCACCTGGACTAGCATGGAGCTACGCCCATATGTTGCCCAGGAAGTTTATGTGACGTCATATTCCGCCCCGGAAGCAATTGTTTGACCCTGCAGGTCCATTGTTTGGGTCATAGTTAGATATGTTAATTTATGCTAATTTAGTTGAATAAATTATGCTAATTTATTTTAATAAAAATGACCCAGTTTAAATCCAGCTCTTGTGTCCGTGTCGTTACTCCGTCTCTTCTGCAAAACACAATTGACATTTTCAATACAATGATTAAGATGAATGTTTTGCCTAGAATGTTATTCTTAGTTTAAACAATACTTGGATTCACATCTGATGTATCAATGAAACAACAGCAGAATAATATCTCTAAATTTGTATTTATAATATGTTTATAATTTGTTGTAATTTTAAAGAGAATTTTTATAAAATGATGTTCTGTTGGATTATGTCACTGGAAAAATATATGTAGAATATATGAAGGATCTTCAAGTTTATGCTGGAAATATAATCAACAAGAGTGGATATTTTATGATGCTTTGGGGAACATGTAAAAAACTTGAAAAATGTTGGTCTCAATTACATATAATAGAATTTTTTTAAAATCAATGTATAATTGAAATCATAGACTTTTATAAACACTTGGAATAAAACCATGGAAGTATGTTTTTGTATATGGCAACTACAGCTAAACTATTAAATGCACAAAACTAGAAAAAAATGACTTGAGCCACAATGGAAGGAAGAATGGTGACGATGAGGGAAATTTCTGAGTTGACAAAACTGATTAGAGATACAATTATAAGTTTAATGATGATTAGAAACCCCTTATTGCCTTTTTGCATGACACAGAAAAAAAATGAATTAATGAATAGTGTTTCACTATTAGGAAAAATATACCTTACAAAAATGCAAACAATGTTGTTACCATAGAATAGAAGGGGACATTTGGGTGTTTGTGTGTGTGTGTGCGCGCACACACACGTGCATACTTATAACTGTTGTAAAAGAAAATTGGAAGTATTTTTTACATTCTTTTATTTCTTTTCTGCCATTTTGTCTTTGTTCTTTTTTTCCTCTTTCTTCATCTTCCCTCTTTATTCTGAATATTAGTTCTTGATAGTTTCTATCTTCTGTTTTAAAAATTTAATAAACCTATATCAATGCAACTTGATGTTTTCAAGAGCCATTTAGAATGGCTCCAAACCTAATCTTATTCTCCACTTAGTTGCTCTTCATGCCTGATTTTGTGCCTAAGGTTGTTGAGGACAATCAGCAAAATTACTCATATGGGTGGTGAAAAAGCAAAATCTATTTATCATTCAGTGCATATAGGCCCCTGATACTTATAAAGTACCTCTATGATCTTATCAACATTGGAAAAAATCCAACATCAAGATCCTGTATGGATATTAGATCTGTCTGTAACACACACATAGTCATACTTTAATTAAAAGGACTACAGGGGAGGATTTGATCAGCATGCAAACATCTTAATGAAGCAACCAGCTTCTACTTACATTTACCTCTCGAGTAATTGGCAGAGTCATTTCCTATCAAATGCTAAAGAAGGTATTGATTTAAATGATGTGTTGGAGAGATAGAAGGCAAGTATCAGAAGAAAAAACTTGAGGGAGAAATGGTTTTATATTTTGTAACCATTTTATATTAGCCCTTACTCCTGAAAACCCTAGGACAGTGTTGATGAACCCTTTTTGGCACTGAGTGCTGAAATGGGAGTGCTCACATGCATGCATGCTGGAAACTGGAAGAACAGAGGCCTGGTGTGCATGCGCATGCTGGGAAGATGATCATCTGGTTTCTGGTGTATGCATGCACACTGGCCAGCTGATGAACTGCCAACTAGAGCTTACAAAACTTTTGTCAGACCAATTCTAGAATACAGTTCACTTGTATGGAATCCAAACTGTGTATCAGACATTAATACAATCGAGAGAGTCCAGAAATATTTCACAAGAAGAGTCCTTTCTTCACTCCTCCTCTCGCAACAAAACACCTTACACCACCAGATTTGAAATACTGCAATTAGACAATTTACAACTATGTTGCCTCCGATCTGATCCAACAGTAATTCATAAAATCAAAATGTCCTTCCTGTTAGTGACTATTTCACCTTCAACCCCAACAACACACGAGCATGTAATAGATTCAAACTCAACGTAAACTGCTCCAATCTAGATGGCAGAAAATACCACTTCAGCAATAGAGTGATCAACACCTGGAATGCATTACCTGACTCTGGTTTCTTCCTCAAATCCCCAAAATCTTTAACCTCAGATTGTCTACAGTTGACCTCTCCCATTTTCTAAGAGGTTTGTAAGGGGCATACATAAGTGCACCATTGTGCCTACCGTCTCTGTCCTATTGTCTTCTGTTATCATTACTTACTACTTATGTTATGCTTATACAAACTACAATCCTATACTTGTTTGGATGGATGGATGGATGGATGGATGGATGGATGGATGGATAGATAGATAGATAGATAGATAGATAGATAGATAGATAGATAGATAGATAGACAGACAGATAGATAAAAATGCACACCAGAATCCAGAAGACCAGGTGCCCGGAATGCACGTGCATTCTGGAAACTGGATGATTATCTTCCTGGTGCATGAATGTGCACTGGATGGCTGCTCCTCTGATTTCTGGTGCTCCTGTGTGTGTGAAGACCAAAACTCGGAAGACCAATGTGTGCCCAGAGAGATGGCTCTGTGTGCCACTTCCAGCACGCATGCCATAGGTTCACCATCACAGTTCTAGGTTCTTTCATAGTTGCTTAAAAACAAATGTTGGGTAGAAATTGACTACTCACAAAGCTGATTTATGGGGTGCATTGGAAGCAGCAGATGCAGTTAGTAAATTGGGTTCATCCACCCTCTTTTAAAATGAGATACAGACTCTTTATTTGATAGACTTCAATGGTCCCAATTAGAAAGGGATAATTCTGTTCCTGTTTTGCCTTTTGAGCAGGATACTAGTAGATATTCTTGGGGAATTATAGTTCTCTGGGAGCAACCAGAACATAATCCACTCTGATATTTTCCATCCTCATATACTTTTAAGACATGGCTTGAAGATCATCTTCTTTTCTTTTTCTTTCTTTTATTCTTGTGCTGGAAATGTTCTGAAAGCACCTGGAAACCAGCTCTGTACACTGACATAATGTCCTTCACATATAATTGTACACAAAGGAGAAATGACTGTCTTTACTTTTCCTACGCATAGTTTTTTTTGTGGGATAACCAGGAACATTTGATGTTTGTAAATATATGCTTTCCTGTATTTCTCCCCACTGTATATTTACCCAGAAAGGAATGGTACATTGCAGCATTGTTCTGTTCCCTGTGCATTTTGGGAAACATTTTGAGTATTTGGTATGGTACTATAAGAAGTTACCATATTTTGTAGCAGACCTAACAAGTTAGTGTAAGGAGGAAAGCAAAAGGTGAGGATGGGAGATCACAAGTTATTATAGAAGAGCCATTTTTTTCTTTCTTTTCTATTATTTTTCTTTCTTGTTTCCATCTCTTAGAGAAGCAACAAATACAGAAGCTCATTCTCTATTAGCAGAAGTTCCTTTTTTACTCTTCTCAGAGCCTGAACTGCAGATGTAGTTCATTGGCAGTTCTGTGTTAGCAAAAACTTCAGAAGAGAAGGATTTAGGGGTAGTGATTTCTGACAGTCTCAAAATGGGTGAGCAGTGTGGTCGGGCAGTAGGAAAAGCAAGTAGGATGCTTGGCTGCATAGCTAGAGGTATAACAAGCAGAAAGAGGGAGATTGTGATCCCCTTATATAGAGCGCTGGTGAGACCACACTTGGAATACTGTGTTCAGTTCTGGAGACCTCGCCTACAAAAAGATATTGACAAAATTGAAAGGGTCCAAAGACGGGCTACAATAATGGTGGAAGATCTTAAGTATAAAACGTATCAGGAAAGACTTAATGAACTCAATCTGTATAGTCTGGAGGACAGAAGGAAAAGGGGGGACATGATTGAAACATTTAAATATGTTAAAGGGTTAAATAAGGTTCAGGAGGGAAGTGTTTTTAATAGGAAAGTGAACACAAGAACAAGGGGACACAATCTGAAGTTAGTTGGGGGAAAGATCAAAAGCAACGTGAGAAAATATTATTTCACTGAAAGTAGATCCTTGGAACAACCTTCCAGCAGACGTGGTTGGTAAATCCACAGTAACTGAATTTAAACATGTCTGGGATAAACATATATCCATTGTAAGATAAAATACAGGAAATAGTATAAGGGCAGACTAGATGGACCATGAGGTCTTTTTCTGCCGTCAGTCTTCTATGTTTCTATGTTTCTATGTAAATAATTACTGAAGTATTATATCTTGTTCATTTTGCCCCATTCATCTCTTTCTCGCCTGGATGTCTGCAGCATGAATCAAACACTCATGACTGTGCCCATGACTCTATGATTGAAGCAATGTTTCTTTTCATTGCATGCTGGAACTGTAGAACTGAGAAAGGCTGTCCTATCTGTTATGTTTCATGCACTTCTGCATAAGAAAAAAAATCAATCAAACCCAGATATCCAAAGCATTGTTTTCTCCCACTAAAACTGTCTGCTGAAATGGCAATAGCACTCAGACTTATACACCGCTTCATAGTGATTTATAGCCTTTTCTAAGCAGTTTACAGAATCAACATATTGCTGCCAACAATCTGGCTCCTCATTTTAGAATGGAAGGTTGAGTCCACCCCGAGCCTGATGAGATTCAAACTTCCAAAATTGTAGGCAGCCAGTCGTCAGCAGAAGTAGCCGGAAGTATTGCATTCTAACCACTGCATCACCACGGTTGTATAAATATATAAATAGTCAAGTAACAGATGAGACACAATTAATACGTCACATTTGACATGGACCCACAGAATTAGGATAACTAGGAGCTGTATTACTGTAAGAACATCCCCATGAGCGAAAAATTAAGTCAAAGTATGAAAAATTGAATATTAAATAATATTTCTCCTGATTGATTTGTTCCTCTCATCTACGTTCCTATGAGATTTACTGGAATTAAACATAAGGAGAGAGAAATGAACAAAGACATTTTTTGAATATAAGCTGCTAATGACCTAAAACTCCTCTTCAAGAGATGAAGTCTAGCAGATACATTTTTAATCTTGATACTTGTTCCGATTTCCTTGCTAGGGATGATCTTAAAAATCTATTTCTTGATTCCCTGCTAAATACCCAAGTGGTTAGAACTTTCTAGTTTCTATACTTGAAATAAAACATCTCAATACTTTCAGAGGTTATGGGCTGTAGGGATCTTTCTTGATACTTTTATAGCAGACCATGATTTCAGCCCCCTAGTCTAGGGGGAAAAAAATCAGGTTACACGTTTTGGTGATCAGCAGCAAGCAAGTTTTCTTAGAACTTACCTTCTTAGAACTTACCTTCACTTCTTATTAAATACTTCCAAGTATTAAAAATATGTCCTTTCCTTTCCAAATGCATCATCTGAAATGTCAGGGGAAAAAGTCCTCAGTGCTTCTTCTCAAAATATTTTGCTTCCAGATGTTAATTGTCTATTTCTTTCATAAAGAAACAATTAAAATATTTTCCTTTTCCTGTATATAAGCAAATGCATTATGAAATATGACCTTTTAAAGATGGTATCCTGTTTAGAAAAGATCTGTTAAAACAGTTTGCCAGAAAGATGATTTTTCACAAGGATGGAACTCACAAAACTCTTAGCCGACAAATTCTGGGGCTTAGAGATGTGATGACCAGACAGAAGTCGCCTCCCCCCATCTCCCTCCCCTTCCTCACTCCATCTCTCCACACATTTCTCCCTACCCATTAGAAACAGCTGCCATGAATATTGAACTTGTGCAATCTTTGGAAAGGGGGAAAGTACCTGTTTGTATCTCTCTGCAAAATCTTGTGGCTTTCCTCTACTGCTGCCAAACAATTCCAGGATTGCAATTCCATTGCATGCAGTTCCATGCAATGTAGCTGCTCTAAAGTGTAATAGACAGGTGCTAAATCTGTGTCACCAAAGAAGAGGAATTGTAAAGGAAGCAATCAATTTCTCTTTCAAGGCCTACCTACATAGCGCTTTTCTCTCTGTTTGGCATTGCCAAATTATTGAATATTCAGCTTAAATAACCCAATAAAAGGTAAGCAGCCCCATTTTCAAAGGCCAGAGATGCTATTATATATGGTGTGCCAAGTTACCGATATAATTTTAAAGGTAAAACAGGAAAAGAAAAAATAAATTCAATAGAAAAGCCCAGGGACCACTTCATCATTTAAATGCCTCCATCAGTTTTCAGGATAGAAGGTTGCCTTCCTCCCTGTGGGTCAGATCAATGTAGAGAAATTCTTCTGGGTTGGGCAATTAGGGCAACCCCTAGTTTTACCACATTGATTGTCAGGAAATCAGTAATTGTAGTCTCAATTGGTTTCAAAAATAGACCTTCAGAACATGGGTTTATTAACTGACCTGAGATGTCTCTCTAGTGATACTTCCTTTGATTTTTAAAAAAAACCTTCCCAGAGAAGCAGTTAGCTCACGAATAAGCTAATGTTGACACCTGGAAAGACTGAGAGGATTAAAAGAACTACTGCAAAGCTTCAAATGATCAGAAAAACAGCCTCCTGCTGGGGTTATACAAACAAGATGCAGCTTTCTTACATGAGGTGAGAAATCAATGTATCCTGGAATTCAGAAAGACAACAGCATCATGACTAAATTAAGAGGCGGAAATCTTGAGTAGCTTTTTTTTTAAAGGGATTTTGCATGGGTATATGAATAGAAATGTATGCCTGTGCATTAGCCTTTGATCCAGCCCATTCCATTTGTTTTCCCTTCAGGAATTCAGATTCTCAGGCTCAGGGGCATCTGTGGGAGAAGAGGGAGTTTAAAAAAATCTCATCAAGACTGAAGATATGATGAAACCCCTGCCCCCTTTTTATGTGTTTTATACATGCCAAACTTTGATAATACTTTTGTCACATTGTCAAAATCTCCATAGCAATCTCCCTCTCCACCTGGGCACCTCTGCTTAGGTAATAGACAATTTTCTCTTCTTTGTTATAAGGCATCCTTCATTCTCTGAGGTTTTAACTTAAAAGTCAGAAGAGAGATGCTGAACTTATTGGTTCTTTGGTAGACATTCAGCATAGTCTCTTTACTTATTCTTTATAGCTACCTTAGCCTGTTGATATTTTTTTCAAAAAAAATGTGCAAAGAAACTTTTGGGCACCTTGTTCAATTATTTCTACTGCTGGCAGATACAATTTTCCCTCAATCCCTTCAAATTATTTTCCCTTATTGCACAGCATCGTTTCAGAGGCCCTTTGGGAAGAAGGAAATGGCAGCTGAAGGAGTCAGACTATGAACGGTTTTGTCTTCAAAGCAAAATATGATTTAGAAATAGTGAGGAAAAAGAGCCATTACATCAATTGGTGACAATATGAACAGTAATTTTTTGTCAGAACGCAGATGGGGGTGGAAAATTTTAATTATGCATAAACTGCTTCTCAAGCAAAATTGTCTCAGATCCATTTGCTGTTTCTTTTAAAATGATTCCCATTTAGCTACTTGACTACAAGTAGCTGCAAAATAATTATGAGAATGTCTGTGCAGCAAACGGAGATATTCATTTGTCCTGGGTATTTTAAAATCCTGTTGCACAACATTTTTGAAGGAGGAAAAAATAAAGTAATGTGAAAGTTTTATACCCATAGTCCTTGGGACCAGAATTTTTATTACTAAACAATGTGTCAAGATTCCAGATAACATCAGAACTAAATCAGAATCCAAGTCAAAGTATTCCTCAATGTTCCAATTTATTCCCAGAGCCATTCTGACACCTACACAGGGAAACCTGGTTCTGAGTTTCTGACTCAGTTGAAAATTCACATCCCGTGCCTCCACCCACAAACTTGTCACGTAGCCCATTCAGTTTGTGCCAACTTGGCCACTCCTTTCTTTGCTTCCAGCCTCAGTGGGTAGGCATAGGATGGCCTTGAACCACTCAAAAGAATGCTTTGTGACTGCATCTGTTCCCTCCTGAAATCACCCCTCCCAAGTGCCCACAAACATCAGGTCTTCTATCGATAGTGTGGCAAGCCATTAATTTATCAACAACTTCTGCAGCGGCTTGACACAATGTGTTCTAAAGGACAATGTCACAGGACCAAATTGCTGGAATCCTGGCAGTTCTTGCTGTTGTTGCTAGGGGAGGACCTATTCCTGAGGTTGACTCAGCCTTCCATCCTTCTGAGGTAGGTAAAATAAGGACCAAAACTGTTGGGGACAATGGGCTGACTTAGAGAGGACTGTAAAGCACTGTAAAGTGGTATAGACGTCTAGGTGCTATTGCTAAGTGCTAATGCTAATCAAAACCATTCCTAGCTTGGCCCTTCCAGCCCCAACCCTGGTACAGTAGTAGATTGCCTTCTCTGCCTCTTTTTCAACTTCCCCTCACTTGCCTCTCTTCTCCCTTTATTTCTGCTCCTTGGTTGCTCTGAACTCCACCACCTCTGCTAATTGGTTTTATTTTTTTGTCCAAATCATATATGGTCTTGTCATGAGGCTTTGGTTTAAACAAGGCTGCCATGGCCTCAGGAAGAAGACCTGGAGTGGCAAGGACTTGCTTTGTAAAGAGCCAGGCTTGCCTTGTCAGCAACAGGAAGAAAAATATGTCTTAAGTTGGCAGGTGATAGTAAGTCTAGTGTAGGCCAGGGCCAGCAGAGGCAACAGAGAAAACAGAGTGAAGTACAGCAAAAAATGGGGAGAGATAGATGAGTGAGGGAAGTTGAAGCACCCTGCGGTGATAATTACATGTGAGCTGCCAAGTACCTGAATTTTAATCACATGACCATAACTATCATTTGTTCAGCACTGCTGTAACTTTGAATGGTGGTTAAGTGAGCACTACCTTTGTGAATCCAAAATAAGAATTGGATCCAGGGTACACATCTAGGTTAACTTGATGTTATTCATATACTTTTCTGTCCTCTCCCTCAATTATAATTTAATATGTATCCTAAGTAAAGCTTGGTGCTTTTAATTTTCTGCAGCTACTACCTATTTTAGGCTTGTTAATAGGATGCAAGAGTTATAAGTAACGTTGTTATAAAACATGCTCTAATTGTGCCACATTTTTAAAGGCTAAATTGGAGAACTATTAATGCAAAAAGAGGAAATCAGGAATCTTGGTCTATGTGTGAAGCAGTTTGTTCTTCATGGATTGGACCCATATCTGTACAAAATAACTTTATTGAAATACACTCCTTTCCCAACAGGTATCACTCTGGGTCAATTTCACCCTTTTAAGCTTTTCAAGCTGATGTTGCCCTTTAAATATGCCTTTAATACTTAATCTTTTAACACTCACTTCAAACTAAAGTTTCAAAGTCTTTAAAGTAACATACGATTTTTGCCTTTTTCCTAAACATTTTTTCACTGTTGGGATAAGCTGTTGTTTCAGTGTGCTAGTTGCTAGCTGCTCCAGGCAAACTTTCAAGCAGGACTCCCATCAGGACGTGCTGCTCGCCACAGCTTGTGATTCTGACAGTTGAGGAATAATCCTCTTGCCTCCTTGCAATGCCTGCCAATCTTCAGACCTCAGTGCAGCTTCTTCGTCTGCAGGCTGTTTGTATTCATCTTTCCTATCACATGATCTCCTCTCCCACTCTGCCCTAGCATTTGCTTTTGTAAGCTCAAAAGACTGTATGGGATGAGGCTGGTTCTGGACATTAGGATGAAAAGACTGGGGTGGACACAGTTAGCCAGCTGTAACACCAGCTTGAATGCTTTTGAGTGCAGTTCTAAGGGAATGGATGAGTGTCTAAGGCAGTGACCTATGGCACGGGTGGCACGCAAAGCCATATCTGCTGGCACACAAACTGCTGCCCTAGCTCAGCTCCAATGTGCATGTGTATGCTGGCCAAATGATTTTTGGCTCGCACAGAGGCTCTGGGAGGGCATTTTTGGCTTCCAGAGAACCTCTGGGGGAATGGGGGAGGGCGGTTTTACCCTTCTCTGGCTCCAGGAAAACCTTTGGAGCCTGAGAAGGGTGAAACACGAGCCTATTGGGCCCACCAGAAGTTAGCAAACAGGCCATTTTTGGACTCCAGAGGGCCTCCAGGGCAGAGGAAGCTGTTTTTAACCCTCCCCAGATATTGAATTATGGGCGTGGGCCATAGCGTGTGCTCACGCTCTTTTGGCACCCAAGGCAAAAAAAGTTCACCATCACTGGTGTAAGGGATGGCTGGGGATGATAGGGGTGGGTGGGGGGGGGGCTTGTCTGCACAATTATAGCTACTTTTCAAAAGTGCTGACAATAACCATAAGTTTCTATCTCATATTATTTCTCTACTTTTGCTTTAAAAAACTAAAAATAAAGCAATAATAATTGTGGTTTTCCCAACATGGAGGATGATGTTTGATCCATCCAAAGGAACCATTTGGAACAATTAGCGTGAAAATATAGTTGATTAGATTGTCCATGTTCCATAATTCCTAGACTGGTAGGTCCTGCTCACTGTCATGACCTTACGATCTCCTGTTGGGATTACTACAAACCACATGGAACTATGCTTGAAGAGCATTCAGAAGCTTCAACTGGCATAGAATGCAATTGCACATGTAGTAAATGGAGCTGGCTAATCAACACAAATCTCATTAAAACTCAGTGGGTTGCATTGATTGGTGATATACTTCTGGATACAATTCATAGTGCTGGTGCCACATTTAAAATCCTTCATGGCTTGGGACCAGTTGCTTGAAGAATTATTTTTCCGTATTTGTTTTTATCCCAATTGTTTTCTGCCATAGCACCTGCCCTATGGAAATTTTTGATGTCATTTGTTTATCCAAATTTGTTGAAAAATTGTCAGATTAATATTTCAAGCCCATTGGCAAATTATTTTGATCATGTAGTATTTTTTATGACTTCATTTGTTTTAATGCAAGTTTATTTGATCTTCCCATATGTTATCAAACGTTTGAGTTCTATCTCACATGTTCTTCAGTTGCTCATTTTTTAACAGTGAGTGGAATTTTCTTTTTCTTTCCAGTTTTCTCAACAACTTAATTTTATTAATGTTGGAGGAACTTCAAATTTGTAAAGTTCTATACACATGAGAAGACTTCATAAAAACACTGAAATACGTTCAATTACATATTGAGATTTTACAGATCCTGACCTAGACAGATGGCAATTCTCATATCTCAGCCAATTTCAAGGATTCAATACCTTTTTTCTAGTTAAAAAGAAAAAATACCACATTTTTCCAGATTAAAAATGCAATTACATTCAGAAGAGGGTTATCAAAATAAATATCACACATTATTCTTCTTTGTCATTTTCAACCATTTTTCTTCTGAAAGAAAATATGCTATAACCAGTGTGTTTATATATAGTAATAATATAATTTGAATAATAATAGAAATTATTTCTCACCATTTGATTTGCAACCAAGTAAGTCAACTGATGTTATCTGGCTGCATTGTCAAATGTCTAACCAAAGAGTCAATTCAACAGAGCCACATAATAAAAATGAAGAGGGAAAAAGCTAAATAATTTAAACTCATTATTCCACTAATCCTTCCATTCTTCAAGGCTCCCTGGAGGTATATTAGAAGGTAATTGAAAATACTTTAATACACCCAAAAGACATTATAGACTAATATAGTTAGGCGTAGTAACTTGCATTTGATTTTTCATTTTGTTATTTAACAACAAAGGGGAAAAGTTCACTTGCATGAAAAAAAAGTTCAGAGATAATTATAGGCTTACAATAGCTTATAAATAAATGAAGGGACATTATAATCTCTTTTTCAGTACAATGTAAATTAAAAAGAGCTATGGTTAACTACACAGGGGTCGGATCCATTTGGTTTCAATATTAAAGTTAGAGGGGTTGTTCTTAATAGTCTATAATTTTGATTTTTTTTTCAATGGGCTTTAATCAACATAGCCAAAAATATTACTGAAAAAACATTCAGCATGCAAACATGAATGTTATTTTAATGCTGTTCAGTAAGGTAAAGAGAAAGGTAAAGGTTTTCACTTTCCAATTTTGTCCAACTCTAGAAGTTGGTACTCACCTTTGTTTCTTAGGGAGCAAGAATTGTCCAAAGATACTTTGGGTATCATGTGGCCAGCATGATTACATGTAGTCAGAATTTATACACTCATTCAGAAGCAGTTGTATTGCCTGGCTGAAGCTTCCTGTCCACTCCAGCTTCTTTCTTTCTTTCTTTCTTTCTTTCTTTCTTTCTTTCTTTCTTTCTCTCTCTCTCTTTCTTTCTTTCTCTCTCTCTCTTTCCTTCCTTCCTTCCATCCATCCACCCATCTATGTATCCATCCATCCATCCATCCATCCATCCATCCATCCATCATCTATCTATCTATCTATCTATCTATCTATCTATCTATCTATCTATCTATCTATCTATCTATCTATCTATCTATCATCTATCGCTATCATCTATTTATCTTTCCTCTATCTCTATCTATCTTTCCTCTACTCTATCCCTTGTATACTTTTCTATCCTGCTGTCTGATGGGGAACCATGGTTTGCTGAGAATTTCCCAAGACTCACAATATCAGTTATAATATTAGGAATTACTATGCTACTAAAGACTGCATGTGATGGTAAACGGAATAATAACATTAACTGAATTTGCAGAAATGGTGAAGCTGATCAGTTTGGTCAAAGGAAATAAAAAGATAGAGACTATTTTAAAAAGACTCAAACCTTTATATGGGCTTTTTTCTTAATGAAGAAAAAGAATGAAATTATTTGGAGATTAAAAATGAGGCAAAGAGGTTGGGGAACCTGACAATTATTTGATAAAAAGGATGGAAAGCACAAAAGATATGTCTCCTCCTTAATTCCTTTCTTGTTTCTTTATGACTTATTTTCCATAGTTTTTTCTTGTCCAGTTTGTATATTTTATTACATTAAAATGTTCAATGTTTTTTTTTTAAAAAAAACCTTTACTAGGAACATCGACGAAAAGAATCCAAACCGCACATACGAACTAAATAAACAAAATCTCACAGCCAACCCACACTCAGTAAAAGACCTTGGAATACTAATATCAAATGACCTAAGTGCTAAAGCCCACTGCAACAATATCGCCAAAAAAGCTTCTAGAGTTGTTAACCTGATCCTACGCAGCTTCTGCTCAGGCAATCTCACACTACTCACAAGAGCCTACAAAACTTTTGCCAGACCCATCCTAGACTACTGCTCATCTGTCTGGAACCCATACCACATCTCAGACATCAACACCCTTGAAAATGTCCAAAGATATTTCACCAGAAGAGCCCTTCACTCCTCCACTCGAAACAGAATATCCTACGAAAATAGATTAACAATCCTGGGCCTAGAAAGCCTAGAACTACGGCGCCTAAAACACGATTTGAGTATTGCCCACAAGATCATATGCTGCAACGTCCTACCGGTCAATGACTACTTCAGCTTCAACCACAACAACACAAAAGCACACAACAGATTCAAACTTAATACAAACCGCTCCAAACTTGACTGTAAAAAATATGATTTCAACAATCGAGTTATCGAAGCGTGGAACTCATTGCCAGACTCAATTGTGTCAACCCCTAACCCCCAACATTTCTCCTTAGACTCTCCATGATTGACCTCTCCAGGTTCCTAAGAGGCCAGTAAGGGGTGTACATAAGTGCACTGGTGTGCCTTTTGTCCCCTGTCCAATTGTCTTTGCTTTCTCTCACTTATCATATATATTTTCTTTATTTCATATATCCTATCCTCTAAGTTCACTTTACCCTTATATATATTGCTACATGTCTATTTTTCTTCCTATGTATTTGTGCATTGGACAAATGAATAAATAAATAAAATAAACTTTTTAAAAAGTCCAAAATTTAGCACATCTAAGATGTAGGAAAAGTAGAGGAGTTTTTGAAGGTTTTCAGATGTACTACTTGTGTAAATAAGATGTTAGGAAGAAGGGAATATAATTTATTAAAATTGGTTGGTCAAATACTTAGTATGAACTGTAATTGTGCTAAATAAGTTACTTAAAAGAAACAGTTGCTCTCTGATCATAAAGTAGCTCTCAAGGTTGCATTTCAGTTGTCATGCCTCACAACAGAGGGTGGCATTTGAATTTTCTAAGCTCTTTTGTTATAGCAAAATCCAACTCAACAGAGCTTAGAAGTTGACTCTAAATTAAAAGGGTATCTACCTCTAGGCTATTTCTTGGAATCTTGAGATCTAGAAAATAATAATTAAAAAGTACTATCAAAATATTTTCAGCAAAGGCGCAGTGTTTGTTAAAAGAAGACAAAGACTTTATTTGAGACTTCAAAGATGGACTTTTCATGTGCTTCTCATCCTACCCAAACAGATCAGTGACTATTGTCTCATCAAACATTATGGTATTAAAATGATATAATTCTGTTAAAATATGTTGGAATAAATTTAGAAGTAGAGATGTGAAGTGCTTCATCCCAAAAAGGCTGCTTTGAAGCCTCTCTGCAACTCTTTAAAAGTAGTTGTATGGCTGTTGCAGAAACCACTTGCATGCTCCTGAGATAAGATACAGCTGCTTTAAAAAGTTGCAAAACAGTACTACAAAGCAGCATTTTCTTTGGGACTGAATGAATCCAAAGTGCTGCACAGTCCCAATTAAAATCATCCCAGGCAATACAGTCAGTCAAACATTTTTACCACAGTTTGGGGAGAACAGTGGATAATACCTTCTAATAATTTAATGAAAGTTAAAATATTTTACCAATGTGCCAAATCAACATAGTGAGGAATTGTAGATGTCTCTCCACCTAGCAAGGGGATTTGATTATGGTGTGAAAGGAGCCCATAGAACAGTGATGGCGAACCTTTTTTAACCTGGATGCCAAAAAAGTGTGGGTGTGAGCTATCGCTCATGCATGAGTGCCTACGCCCATAATTCAATGCCTTGGGAGGGCAAAAACAGCTTTCCCCACCCCCTGGAGGCCATCTGGAGGCCAGAAATGGCATATTTTCCAACTTCTGGTGGGCCCAGTAGGCTCATGTTTCACCCTCCCAAGACTGCAAAAGGTTCCTTGGAGCTAAGGGAAGGTAAAAATGCCCCCCCCCCCCGAGGCTCTCTGGAAGCTAAAAACATCCTCCCAGAGCATTTGTGTGAGCCAAAAATCAGCTGACCAGCACACACATGCAACAGCTGGCATGGCAGCAGATATGGCTCCATGTGCCACTTGTGGCAGCTGTGCCATAGGTTCACCATCACTGCCATAGAATATAGGATGCAATTGTTTGGAATGTGTTAATATTGTGGACACAATAGGTTACAATATGAGGTTTGTTTGTTTGTTTGTTTGTTTATTTATTTGTTTGTTTGTTTATTTATTTGTTTGTTTGTTTGTTTATTTATTTATTTATTTATTTATTTATTTATTTATTTATTTATTTATTTATTTATTTATTTATTTATTTATTTATTTATTTATTTATTTATTTATTTATTTATTTATTTATTTATTTATTTATTTATTTATTTATTTATTTATTTATTTATTTGTATGCCGCCCCTCTCTGTAGACTCGGGGCGTCTCACAGCAACAATAAAACAATGTACAACAAATCTAATAATTTAAAAAACACTAAAAACCCCATTATTAAAAGCAAACATACACACAACCATACCATGCATAAGCTGTATAGGCCTGGGGGAGATGTCTCAATTCCACCATGCCTGATGGCAGAGATTGCATGAGGTTGCTTTGTGGAATTGCTGTTTTAACTAATTTTAGTTTTACTGATCTTGCTGTGAATTATCCAGGGTTATTGCAAATGATGGAAGACAGACAGACAGACAGACAGACAGACAGACAGACAGACAGACAGACAGACAGACAGACAGACAGATGTAAGAAGCTGATTATTCCCTAAAAGCCATTGGTACATTTTATTTCAGAACTAACTATATCCATAGATCTTCAACTGAACACATCTCTCAAATTCCATCCTTGCTAAACATTTACCACTTCTAGGTAACTTCCCTCTTTTCTTTGTCCTTCATTGAGGAAAATGAATATAATGATGCGATAAACTTTTTGAAGCTCTCTATTTCCCTTGGCATTTTTCCGGTACTCAGAGAGGAAATTGGAATCAATTTAAATGTTCAGATAGTTTTTAAAATGCATTTTAAGATGTAAGATGTATTCCAAGAGTTCAAAAAGCAAGCTATGAGGGCACGGATGATTGACTGTCTGTTCTTGGTGTTGAGTCTTTTGTTGGTATATTTTACTATTCTCTATAACAGATTGAAGCCTGGAAGAAAAATCTATTGAGAAACTGCTGAGGACTCTGGGTAAATTTAGCCTGAAGAAGATAAGACAGCAAGTAGATGTGATAGCTGTCTTCAAGTATATGAAGAGCTGTCATATAGAAGCCAAGGCGGAATTGTTCAGAAAGGACAATAAACAATGGGTATATTTCAATAAAAAGGGAAGTAAATTTCAACTGAACATCAGAAAAAATTCTTAACAAGCTATCCAAGGGTGAAGCAGACTGCCTCAGGATATGGTACATTGTCCCTCTCTGGAAGAATTTAAATAGACAATAAGTCTTTGGAGAGGGGCGGCATACTAATCTGATTAATTATTATTATTATAATTATTATTAAGTCGCCATCTGTGGGATGTACTATAATAGAATATTCCTGGAGTAGCAGGGGTTTAGAAAGATGATCTACACATTCCGTTCCAACCCTTCTATTCTCTGATTCTGTGACTACCTGATCATATCAATAGATATGACTTTCAATTTTGGTAACCAAGGAAGGTGATATTATGCTTTGACAACCTTAACCATCCATGTAGGATCCAGCTCAATTGTTCAGTATCAACCTGATAAAAACTGGGCTTATCACATTGTAACTTTGCAATATCTTTCAAGTCTTCTATTAATGTTGATGGTTGGATAGAATGTGAACAATCTGAACATGAAGGCATTAATAATGTTAATGTACGATTATTTGCTACTGAAGATTGTGTTCCATGTTAGTAGCAATTAGGTTAGCTTATTACTAGAAACTGATCAATTTAGTGCATATCCAGAGAGTCATGAGAAAACATATTTTGATCTCTTTGATTTCTGAGAAGTTATAGAGAAAGAAGCAACTGGGAATCAATATAGAGACTATAGTAGGCGTTTATCAATTCAAAATCTTCTATTTGAAATGTCAAGGCCAATACTAATTTTTTTTTTTTACATGGATGGTAAATGAGGCAAAGATATTTCATAGAAAGCCCTTTTCATATGAAGCTTCTCAATACTAATTTTCTATAAATGAAAAAAAAGTGCAAATCAACCTTGATTTGATTCAACTAGGAGAGTCTAAATTTGAAGAGGACATGATTCAAACCTTATTTGGGATTAACAATTTTAGGAGAAACCTGATTGAAGTGATTTCAGGATTGCTATCCATTTCTGAGATCATGTACTCCTTGGCAACAACAAAAGGAGGGTTATTTTGTTGTTGCCTCTCCCAATCAATTTTATATATATTTGATCTACAATGCAATAATCTGTGCACACAAGAAAATAATTCTA
Organism: Erythrolamprus reginae; assembly: GCF_031021105.1. NCBI lineage: Eukaryota > Metazoa > Chordata > Lepidosauria > Squamata > Dipsadidae > Erythrolamprus > Erythrolamprus reginae. The sequence continues at coordinate 352,360,380 of NC_091950.1, forward strand.
GATGACATGCTACAATTTTGCATCATTTCATGGGGTAATGTTGTTAAGGAAAGAATAATTAAATGTGTCAATGCATCTATTTATTGTGCTTATTCATTAGATCAATGTTTCCCAACCTTGGCAACTTGAAGATATTTGGACTTCAACTCCCAGAATTCCCCAGCCAGCCATCTTCAAGCTGCCAAGGTTGGGAAGGTTGGGAAACACTGCATTAGATCACTACCCAATCTTTTTTCAGTATCTCAGGAAACACATTTTGTCTTACTTTCTTTCTAATAATAAACTTGTGAGATTGGCTGAGAGGGAATAACTTGCTAAATGGATAAAATCCACAGTCCCTCAATAATTTGGCCACTTAATGACCCTGATATTTTCTTAGAACATCTTCTCATTGTTATGCAGGCTGCTGTTCCTGTAATATATGTTATTTTATTCAGACAATAGTGATTTAGCTTTGTCCAGAAAATACATAGAAGAGACAAGGAAGAATGTAAATTTAATGCAACTCATACTGGGTATAAAAGTTTTATAGAAGGGGTATGCCATGACAGAAAAATGTAAGCAAATCAATTATTGTCAATTATATTCTTTTGAATAGAAAAAAAACATGTTAAGAAAGATAGCACTTTGTGTTGTTATTTAGCAGAGAAAACTTACAACCATATATCAGAACAACACAATAAAATTAAAATGATCAAAAGACTAACTTGAATTTGGTGTTTAAGCCATAATCAAATTCGCTGTCATTCCTGAGTAATAAATCCAGCTTTTCTATCAATGGGAGACCCCATCTTAATGCTCACTCTGGCAGCTGCCTATTTGATTAATCTTTCCATAATGCCAATAAATAATGCAGAATGAATTCTATCCCTCAAGCTTGGAATAAATGGCACTATAGCTGCCAGTCATTTTATATAGCTGGTTTTTCAAGATATTAATATCCATTCCTAGAAACAGGCAATTTTAATTTAGACCAAATCAAATTGAACTAAACAGTGTAGCTATAATTTCCTAGCATTTTAGGAAAGTGTAATTCCCATTCTCATGATTTCATGGACTTCATCTAAAACATTTTCCTCAAAATACTGAACCTTATAGTTATTGATCTCCAATATCTCTAAGTCTTCCATTGCAATGAGAGAGGGGGGTGGAGAGACTCTTATATTTCCATTTTCTTAGATGTGCACATCTAAAATTCACAATGCCACAATGCAAGAGGTTGAATAAATGGGTAAGAGGAGCTATAGAGATTGATCTCTTGGTTTAGCATCATATTTATAATCATAGGTATGTTACAGATAGGAACCTTACTACTGAACAAAGGGCACAACAGAAAGTAGCATAGACTTTTCATGTGTAGGATCAGAATCATAATTTGAAATTAAAGTCCAGCAAATGCCTATTTAAAGTCAGAAATTCCCTATCTGGAATATCAAAGATTACATTTTTTAAGACAAATACCATCGGAAGGCAATAGTCTCACCACAAAAATCTCAGACCGTATTTTTGAAATTATAAAGGTATGCCCAATAACAACACACAGAGCGAGGCAATTGCATATCTTTTTTTAAAATAAAAATTGTGGCTAGTTTATGTTTATGTTTATGTTTATTTAGATTTGTATGCTGCCCCTCTCCGCAGACTCGGGGCGGCTCACAACAAAGTGAAAAACAGTTTACTGTAGGTTTTGCTTCAGTTGCCTCAATGTTTTCTTACTTCATTCACAAGTTTTATGTTATTCCTGAAAATAATCTGGCAAGATGCTAAAAATGGGTGTGGGGATAATAATAATAATAATTTATTAGATTTGTATGCCACCTCTCTCCGAGGACTCGGAGCGGCTCACAACAAACAATACAATACAGTATACAAATCCAATATTAAAAACAATATTTAAAACCCTTATTAAGAACAATCATGCAATCCAAACAAATCATACATAAAGTGGAACAGCTGAGGGGTATATCAATTTCCCCATGTCTGGCAACATAGGTGGGCTTTCAGGAGTTTATGAAAGGCAAGGAGGGTGGGGGCAGTCCTAATCTCCAGGGGGAGTTGATTCCAGAGGGTCGGGGCCATCACAGAAAAGGATCTTCCCCTGGGTCCCACCAGATGACATTATTTTGTCGACGGAACCCAGAGAAGGCCAACTCTGTGGGACCTAATCGGTCGGTGGGACTCGTGCGGCAGAAGGCGGTCCCGAAGGTATTCTGGTCCCATGCCATGTAGGGTTTTATAGGTCATAACCAACACTTTGAATTGTGACTGGAAACCGATCGTCAGCCAGTGCAGGTTGCGGAGTGTTGACGAGACATGGGCATATCTAGGAAAGCCCATGATTGCTCTCACAGCCACATTCTGCACGACCTGAAGTTTCCGAACACTTTTCAAAGGTAGCCCCATGTAGAGAGCATTACAGTAGTCGAATCTTGAGGTGATGAAGGCATGAGTGGCTGTGAGCAGTGACTCCCGGTCCAAATAGGGGTGCAACTGATGCACCAGGCGGACCTGGACAAACGCTCTCCTCACTACAGCTGAAAGATGGTGCTCTAATGGATGCTTTAAATAATTTCTCCACTAGTAACTTAGTAACTTATAATATTGTCTGGTGTCATACAATAATTATTATACCAAAATAAAATGAATGATAGCTGAGGATGCTACAGACCACTAGTGAGGAGATAACCTTAATTAAAAAAACAAGTTGATCCTGTTGGAATGATGTATACAATACGAGCTGTCCATGGTACTGAAATGTGATCTTATACAGTATTACCTTTTATAATCTTTAGCTTGTTGCTGACTCCTGTCACAGATAATGTTTAATTCACTTTCTCTTTAATTGTGAGCTCAACATTTATCAATACAATAATCTTGCCAATACAATAATCTTGTGCTTTGGTATTGATTGCATATCTGTTTCTGGTCCACATTCAGCAAATTTATGATAGCAATTAAAAGAGTTTTATGCATCTTAGCTAACAAACTGCTATTGTTCCTGTGTAAAAGGCATTTGAGATTATGATATACTTTTCTCAAAGCTGGCCAGAAAAAAATGCTGCAGGGAAAATCCCAGTCACCACAATTAACCTTGCCTGAAACCACATCTTCAATTTTAATTTCAATTCTTTCTTGGAGAGAAACACACAGAGAATGGCTTTTATTAAGAATAAATAAAAGAACCACTTTGGATCAAACAAAAGGATTCTGCTCTCACATTGGAAAATGAGATGCCTAGGGAAAACCCTGAATACCTTTCACCCTGTTTCCCAGCAACTGATATTCACAGGCAGGATGCAATTGACTCTGAAGGTAATATGCTACCCTTACAATGTGTATCTCTTACTAATCTTATCCTCCATTAATCTGTGTGATCTTCTTTTAAGGCTATCTAAGCTGGTGGCATTACTATATGGCAGTGAGTTCTGTAATTTAAACAATGGAGTATATAAAGAGGTACTATCTTTTATCCAACCCTGATCTGCCACATTTATCTTTGTTGGTTACCCCAGGTTCTTATTATAATTAAGAGTAATGGTAGCACTGGTGCATTTATTTATTATTAATTTACAGCTGAGTATAGCATATGAAATAAAATCACAATTGATGCAATAAAACATGACAATCAAGATTGCCATGATAATATAAATATTTTCTAAACTAAAAGTACCATGGCCTCCATACATTGGAAGTAACAACTTAGAGCTATTTATTCTAAAGGCTCATTGCAAAGAGGTAGTTTAATGCTTTTTAATGCATTAAATGATCAAAATCCAAGTTCAATCCTGAGGGAAGTCTAGTCCAAAGAAATGAAGCCAGGTAAGGAAAAACAACAACTCTTAGTTACTTGTAATATGGTTATTATACTATGCAGTAGAGCCAAATTACTCAGGCCCATTAATTTGGTGAATCGCAGAGATACAAAAATGTGGAAAATTTTTGTTCCTTACCTATTTTCTCCACACTGTAAGTGACATTATACTTACAACATTTTATATGATTTTTCCCCTAAGCTAAAAATGTTCTAACTCTTGCAACAACCCAAGGGGTATGGTGATACTTAGCAATCACTAGCAAGCTCCTAATTGAATTGATGCATTCTTTTCACAGCAGGTGAATATGGCTCAATATGGCCCACAGAGTTTTCCACATTTGGAAAGGCCTATAATTTCTTTTCCCAAGACTTTTTCTCTTTCTCCACCACACAAGAAAAAAATCCTTTTGCTAATCTATACTAAAGTGAAATCATGGTTACCCTTGCCCTTACAAAATAGGGGAGTATAAAATAGACTCTATTACAGTTAAAATCTAATACTCTAACCACTATATCATACTTTACATCCTCATTATTAGAAACATGTATTTTAAAAAGCCACAATAAAAACCCTCACTGCACCCTCAAGGGCTTTATTAAAATGTATTCTTTTTTAAAAAATTATTAATAAAAATACACGAAACATAGTTGTTATTACAGATCTAATTAAAGTCCTAGGCTAATTTCCTAGCACAGTGCTTGATGCTTGATAACAACAGAACTTGAGGCTCATTAATGTCATACCAGGTGTCTTGCTTTGCATCTAATTGCTTCCCCTGAGAATGACATGAGCCTTATTTGGAAAGTCAGCTTTTCTTTCCTTAAGAGTACATTTTAATTTAAATAATTTTAAAAATCCTTTCCTGCTGCAAAGGTTGTTACCCTGATCATTGTCTTTGGGTGTTTTTCTTTTAAAAGATTGACAGGGGCAGGAAGGAAAAGAGAAAAAGGTTTAATTTCAGAACTGGAAATTAATATTTAAAATTCACTACTTAACACCTCAACAGGCATTATCAGAAGCTTCATAGCACAGCAGTATATTGTTGGGGCAGTGTCATTGTGACTATGTGTGAATGTACGTAAGTATATAGGCAGGAATGCATTAGTCTCAACTGAACTTGCCTATGAATCCAGGGATCCATTCATCCCATTTTTAGAAAGCATCTTTGAGACATATTAATCGTAAATAATTTATCTATTCCACTGATCAATTGATTCTAGTAATACAATATTTAATTTCAGGATCTAAGCCTCCAGTATTCATATAGGTTTCTTTGCATTCCTCCATTTCATTACATTTTAATATAGTCTCCCTATACAATTCTATGTTTATCATAGGATCAACTCTTATTAGCTCAATATTATTGATTCTGTTACTTGAAAGTTTTCCCACTGAAGTTTAAGTCAAAACTGTGGAACTAAGTTAAATAAGATACAACAAAAAACATTTAAATAAAACACAAACCATCAGGAAGCATGGAAAGTGAACATATGGTTGCCAGAGTAACTGAAGGTTCTGGCAAAAGGCCTTTGTTGTATAATAGATGGGATACCCTACATCAAAATAGATAAACTGATAGGTTTGGAGTTATCATACTTGATAAAATGAGGGTTTTGTTGGAAGGGAAGGGAAGGGAAGAGTATTGTTTATTATCCAGTGTGATTGGTCACACAAGAAATTTGTCTTTGGTGCAAATGCTCTCAGTGTACATAAAAGAAAAGATACATTTATCAAGAATCATGAGGTACAACACTTAATGATTGTCATAGGGTACAAATAAGCAATCAGGAAAATCAATATTAATATAAATCATAAGGATATAAGCAACAAGTTATAGTCATACATTCATAAGTGGGAGAAGATGGGTGATATTAACGACGAGAAGACTAATAGTAATAGCAATGCAGGTTTAATGAATAGTTTGACAGTGGTGAGGGAATTATTTGTTTAGCAGAGTGATGGCATTCAGGAAAAAAATGTTCCTGCGTTTAGTTGCCTTGGTATGCAGTGCTTTATAGCATCATTTTGAGGGTAGGAATTGAAACAATTTATGTCCAGGATGCGAGAAAATATATTAAAAGACCTCTTTTTGACTCGGGCTGTATACAAGTCCTCAATGAAAGGCAGGTTGGCAGTAATTATTTTTCTGCAGTTCTGATTATCCTCTGAAGTCTGTGTCTGTCTTATAGTTATATAAGTGCAGATGACAGACTCAATAATTCTGTATTAGCAGGTCCTTGGGCAGTATGATCTTCCTGAGTTAGCGCAGAAAGAACATTCTTTGTTGTGCTTTTTTGATGACGTTTTTGATGTTAGGCAATTATTTTAGGTCTTGAGATATGATAGAACTTAGATATTTGAAGGTCTCTACTATTGATACTGTCTTGTCTAGTGTTGTAAGAGGGGGTAGAAGGGGAGGTTTTCTCCTAAAGTCTACCACCATTTCTACATTTTTTGAGTGTGTTCAGTTCCAGATTGTTTTGGTCACACCACAAGTTTCACCATTGTCTTGAATGAAACCAATCACTGTTGTATCATCTGCAAACTTCAGTAGTTTAACCAATGGTTCATTTCAGATGCAGTCATTAGTACAGAGAGAGAAGCGGTGAGAGCACACAGCCTTGGGGGCCCCCGTGCTAATTGTACAAGTATCTGATGAGATTTTGCCTAGCTTCGCCTGCTACTTCCTGTCTGTTAGGAAGCTTGTGATCCACATATAAGTGTGTTCAGGCACCTCTAGCTGATTTACATTAGTTAGAAGAATGCCTGTATGATGGTATTGAATGCCTTGCGTATGTCTTTGGAGATTCAATATGTTGTAGGATGCATTGCAGACCCATATTAACAGCATCATCTGTCAAACTAATTGCAGGGGGTCTAACAGTGGTTCCATGATGGTTTTCAAGTGGAACATCGCTTGCCTTTCAAAGATTTTGGTAACTACAACTGTTAGAGCAACTGGTCTGTAGTCATTCTGTTCCTTTGATGGAGGGCTTCTTCAGCACTGGGATGATAGTGGAGCATAACTCTAGTGATTTGTTGAAGATTTGGGTCAAAATGGGGGCCAACTGGTCAGCACAGACTTTTAAGCAAGAAGCAGTTATCTTCTCTGTGCCCGGAGCTTTTCCTGGTTTCTATCTGTAAAATAGAACTTTCACTTCCTTTTCTGTGATCATCGGGGTTATGAACCCAATGGGATGAAGTCAGTTGTAGGAGGTTTGGCTGTTGTTGGTGTGTCTCGGATAGAGGTTGTGGAGATAGGTGAATGTAGTGTCCTTTCAAATCTGCATTCATAGTTGCCTATGAATAGTGCTGTGTGTGTTATTTTGCCTTTACTATAAGCAGGAGAACCTCTGGAAATGATGAGAAGCAAAGATGTCCTTGGGGATTACAATGGTTGGAAAGGGCTGGCTGCTTAGATAATTTGAAACATTTTGGTATTGCGACAACAAAATTCTTCTTCGTTTGGATTTCTTCAACTTCATCCCTTTCCCCACAATATCCCTTCCCTTCATAGTGAACAGCTATTCTGTCTTTTCACCCCATCTTCTTTTAATCTTTTTTGTGGTGGTGGGAGGGGTGTTTCTACCATTCCTCCTCCTCTCCTTGCTGGTGGGATTGTCTTAATATTTGGATCAACTTCCTTTCATGGAAATATGTTGATTAGTAATGAATTTGACTTAAAAGTTCATTTGAAAGAAAAATTCAAACTGAATATGAAGGAGGGTTTGTGCTGCAGATGAAGGACCTTTAAGCATTTCAAGGGAAATGTGATGGGCATCAGGCCTCTGAGGAATAGAAACTTGTCCCTACATCTCAGTTATGCCTAAAGCAACATTCAAAGTGACATTGCCATGATTTGCACAGATTAAACAGCAGGCAGAATTTCAGAGGTAATTGAAGAGAACTTTGATAAGGAACCATGCAATTGTGAACCCCAATTTTCTTAAAACTTTTGGGAATGTATACTTTCAGTATTTCAAAAAAAACCTCAAGATATACATACAACATCAGTTTTTGCCACCTCCTCCCAGGACCCAGAAACTTACTAGTGGTGTGATAAAAAAGATGGAATGGAGGGAGGGAAGGAGGGAAGGAGAGACAGAGGGAAGGAGAGAGGGGGGAAGGAGGGAGAGCGAGAAAGAGAGAGACAGACAGAGACATACAGTACATACATACATACATACATACATACATACATACATACATACATACATACAAACATACATAGGGAGGGAGGGTGGGAGAGAGGGAGAGAGAGAGAGAGATTTCTGGTGGATTTTCAATTTCCAAACAGTCTCCTATTTTAATTATTTTCACCGGAATCAAGCCCTCACAATATTTCTAGTTTTAATATAATTAGCTGTCTAAAGCATTAGGTCAGTCTTGCTGATCCAGTTACACATTTTCAGGCTCAAATATGCACAAGCAAAAATTGCACTTGTCATATCAGCTTCTTCTAACAACTCCTATGTTCCCCTTTCTCTGGGCAATCTCCTCCTCACATCTTTTTCAACTGAAAAGCAAGCAGAAAATAAATTATTTTGGCTTGGTTATCAATGCCAACCACTTGGTAACAAGTGTACAGCAGCATTATTGCTTACCAAGAGAAGATGCCCATTTGAGATTGGCTCCAGGATAAGTGTCTTCTGCTGCCATGGCCTAGATTGTGAGCTCTTGCCTCACAATCAGGTGTTTGTGAGTTCGATCCTAGCTAGAGGCAGACGTAAGCTTTCCTGCTTGGGCAGGGGGTTGGACTAGATGATCTGCAAGGTCCCTTCCAACTCTATTAATCTCTCTTAACTGCATTTATATTTATTACTGGTAGCTTACCTAGAGAGAGGTAGGGAATGACTTGGTGGTTTGGTTCTGCATCAAAATACTGTTCATCCATCCTGATTATGTAGTCTCTAAATATTTGCCAGTCTTTGTCCTAGTAGTGGAATAGCAAGGTTATGAGGATTATTCTGTAATTACTGAAATTGTTCTTACTCATCTCTACAACTTTAAAGTTCAGAAGAGGTTTAGCCAAAGGCGAGTGAATTTTCTTAGATAGACATTTTCATTTGTTTCTTTACATAAACACTTATATAGCTACTTCAATTTTTTTTGACAAACTTCTCTCTGTTTATCTCTGGTCGTGACCTCTTGGGCATACTGTAATTTCAAATTCTGGAGTGCTCTCCTTTAATTTTCTTTTCACTATTCCTTATACTTTTATGCAAGGGTTACAACTTATGGCTCCATTTCTCTTGATGCTGAAATAAATGGCTCCATTTCTTTGTGCTGAAATAAATAAACCTGTCCTCTTATTAAAATGCCCTGAAGTTGTGTTGCTAGTTAATGGGCTTCTTAGAGATTTAAAAGGGTTTCTTCAAAAGATCTGAAAGGAGCAGATGGCCCATGATCCAGGTTGTCTTACAAAGCTGCTTTACAAAGAGATGAATGATTTGCAACAATAAATCCCAAGATCCCAAAAAAGAAAGTGGTTAGATGAAAAGGTCCAAACTTATTGATAACCTCGCATTATGAGATTATATTTTTAACCATCTATTGTAGGCTTTTGTCTGGATGGTAGAAATGTTCAGGGGTTTTTCCCCCTAGCATGTAAAATTAATTTTCATCCTCTTTATCAATATACTATGTGGTTTTAATCCAAAATTCCCATTCATCTCTACATTTTTGTTGGATCGTTATATTTTTCATCCAATAGTATTGATTTGGATTTTAATTGCCCATACTGCATGACATCCCAGTGAGAAAGGAAGGAAGAAAAGAAGGAAGGAAGGAGGGAAGAAGAAAGAAGGAAAGAAGGAAAGAAAGAAAGAAAGAAAGAAAGAAAGAAAGAAAGAAACTGAGTGGGAAGATTGTAGGTTTTTGACTATTTAATCTAACATGTTTAGGAGCTGTCTAGTATATCTTTGATTCTTCTAATGAAATATTCTTTTGACTAGGAAATGCCATCCCAGGAACAATCTGCAAAATACGTTGTTGTTTATGTGAAAATCCATATTTGGCCTTTTCTGTGCAATAGTTCTCAACAGGGGTGGGTTCTAATTAACCTTACTGCAGGTTTGCTTCCTCCCCTGCTGCATGGCAATGCCTTGTGCATGTGCATATGTGCAATGGGAATAAAATCTTATTTTTTAAAAAAACAAGTTGAAAACAAGATGGCGACACTTGCACAGTGCCAGAAACTTGGCTTCTGTGCATGCAAAGAAAAAAAACAGAAAAAATTCAGAAAAAAAATCTGGGGAAAAAATGAAAAATATTCAAAAGTAACATGGATTGACACCAACCAATCTGGTTCTGTGATGTCATTGTGACATCACTAGTGGGTTGCTAATGGTTCTGGTGAACCAGTCCAAACTGGGAGGAACCCATGTCTGGTTCTCTCTACCCATGCTATATTTAATCTAATCCTATCTTTTTAAAAACCAGATGAACCCAGCCTAGATTCAACAAAGAAAATTTATCAAATGTCCTAAACCCAAAATCATAAATTCTGTTTCTTTATTTATTTCTGGCATTCAAAAAATAACCAGAATTAATGATGTCATTAAAATGCAATTAAAATTAATTAAAAGCATAATAATTAAGCCAAGGAAAACACACCACATTTCCCAAGCTATTCCCTAGCAAGGCTGTTTGTCATTGTAATAGAATCCCCAGGGCACAAAGAGTCAGGTTATTCATGAACAAATAGTTGAGTCCTTAAATGCATTAGTGCTTGTTTCATGATGGAGTATGGTTGACAGATTTACAACCAGCTGCATGTTATAGATCACCAAGTAATCCAATTCAAACATGTGATCTGTGAATACACATAACAGATAGCTGAAGTGTTCTTCCCACTCTTGATACTTACTTTCAGGTGATTAAAGGAAAGATTGCAGTCACATATTACAATTACAAATGCACACTAAACAAATGTTTCAATTTGGTAATTTGCTGGTATCAGTGTGTAGCCAAGATGTATATTTCACTCATACAACAAGACATAACACGCAATGCTTTTTAAGAAACTTTATTCCTTTTATTTTTAGTTTCTTTTACATATCTGGAGTAATAAAACCATCACAACAACAACAACAATGGGGGACAATGACAAATAAGACAAATTTAAAAAATACATAAAGCATATTGAAGTGCAGTGACAATGGAATGAAATGAGGCAGTTTAAACCCATTTTGAATCATACAGAAAGCAGAATGAATATCAAACCAAATAATCCTTTTTTGGGTGACATTTGGTTATTCCAGCTGTAATAAGAAACCGGACCAAGTAAAAATTCACCAGTTATTCATTTTTTTTAAAAAAAATATGTTTGCGATGTAGGAAAAAATTGCAAAAGGCATTGGTGGTGTTGAAGAATAAAAGGGCAAATGTAAAAATTGTACTGGGTAAAACTAAAGGATTTTCCAGCTCTCCAGTCTCTTTTCACTGTGGAAAGGAAATCAAACCTTTTCTTTCCGATTCAGCCTTACCTTGTTCTTCCTATCCTCACAGCCACTTCCAGGGCAAAATATCCGAAATTACACTCAAAAAAGTAACAAATTGACAAAGAGATTGGCCAAACATACTAACCCATTTTTTCAGGAAAGAGAGAGAAAGATTCCATCCTTAGTGCTCTCAGAGTTTTCTTGTTTTCCTGAAGATGCTTTGTTACGCAAACTACATAACAGCATCAGTGCCCCACCACCAAAAAAGTAAGATCTCATTTGAACCCTGCACTACAAATATTCTCCTTTATCAATAAATACAAACTTAACATAAGCTGCTCCAAACCTGATTGCAAAAAATTCAACTTCAGCAACAGAGTGATCAATGCCTGGAATACTTTATCTGACTGTAGTTTCTTCCCCCAACCCCCAAAACTCTAACTTTAGACTGTCTACCGTTGACCTCACCCCATTCCTAAGAGGTTTATAAGGGGTATGCATAAGCACACAAGTGTGCCTACCATCCCTGTCTTAATGTCTCCATTTATTCGTAACCATTTCATGCACTCATAACCATCGGTATACATCTTATGTATTCACAATCATGTTTATACTGTGTCTGTAATCATATATACACTTGTCAAAATAAATAAAAATAAAATAAAATCTATAATGCTAATTAAGCAGGAAATAAGTGGAAAATTCAACAGGGTATTTGAACCCAAGGTGCCCCTGTCAGGTGTGTTTCCATTCAAAGTCCAAGAAAGAAAACCTGCAACTCCATTTGATAGAGATGAGTACTTTTACTAGACAAGAAGTGCTAGCAACAAAAGAAAAGCAAGTTCCGAGCAAACGGCACACAAGATGCATATACAAAGAAACACAAATCCCTCCCAAGTAAACCCCCCCCGACCATCCATCCAATTCCCATGTCCCAATATGTCAGGTGGGTGTGCCGGCCGTTTGGTCTTCAACATCTGGGCCACCGAAGCTATTGACCTTGAGCAGGCTGTAAACAAGTCCATGATGCCTGGTTGTACCAGGCAAAGAATGATGAGAAAATTCCTCCGTGGCAATATTTGAAACTTCAAACGGGGCACTCACCAGTACACTTCACCAGTACACTTAACTGACCTCCCCTCCTCCATTACTCTGATAGCCAAGGCAAGCAGGTGAAGAGGAAAAGTGAAGGCTGACATTCCCCCCCCCCCCGCAACCCGGATGCTAGTCCTACAAAACATTAAAAATATAGCAACAAGCAAAATCAGTATAAGACATATACAAGGATAGAACTTCATGTTTTATCGGAGTTCTTAGAACAGAACAGTCTAGGGGATCTAATATCTCGTTCATTTACCCATTCAGAAAGCGAGTAGGGGAAATGTTTCCAGGCTATTAGACATTGCAATTTACCCCCATGTTTTCTAGAATCCAGAATTTCCTTAATTTCAAAATGTTTTCCCCCTTCAATAAGCAAAGGAACAGGTGGAGTGGCCAGAGTGGGATGAAGGTTAGAGGTACGTTCAGGTTTTTAAAGACTGACGTGAAAAACGGTGAATTCTTCTCAGGGACTTCAGGAGGTCCAATTGCACTGCCACCGGGTTCACAATTTTCACAATGGGAAAAGGTCCTATGTGCTTGGGACCCAGTTTCTTGGATTTCTGTGTAGTCTGTAGGTATTTAATACACAGGAAAACTTTATCTCCGATCTGGTATTCCTTAGGTTTGACTCTTGTCAGTGTGTTTCTTATGGGCTTGATGAGCATCATTGAGGGCTTTGTGAGTCACAGGCTAGATCAATTGTAAATGTTCAATCCACTCCTTTAATGTAGTAGACTAGATTCAGATAAGGAAAGCTATATGAGAACTGGTCCAAGAGTGGTCTCAAAACATTCAGGAAGGAAATAAGAGAAGCTGCTGTGTGAGACTTTTGTGGTGACAACTGTTGCTGTGGACATTTGGCAAAGGAGAAAGGAAAATCTATTCTTCCTCTTCCTCTTCTCTTCTCCTCTCACTTCCCCTCCCCTCTTCTTTTTTATCTTGTCTACCAAATGATAGATTCACACAAACACACACACTGTGCCTTTGAAATGTGCTGTGCTTTTAGTAAGACTGCTCAGACTGTTGTATATAGCTGTGTATAGCTCTGAGCCAGCCTCTCTGCATGAGGTAGGGAGATTCACCCCACTGAGTTCAATAGCTTGAGTGCTGTTTAAACTTATTGTATCTGTCTATATAGTTGCGGGTTATGGTTCTTCTAATGCAAATGGTAAAGTTGTTCTTTCTGTTCATCATTAGAGATTGCATATTTTTCCTGTTGAATGCTCAGGAGTGGGAGAGTCACCCCTTAGAGGCCCCTTTACTGGTTGCACACTTCTCTTTTTAAAGAGAATTGCAAAAAAGCTGGATGGGATTCTACTGGAAGATCCTATGGGGAATCAACTCTCAAACATCTACTATTCCAGATGCTATTTGATTTCAACCTTTAGTATCCCAGTTGACTATCTTGCCTTTTTTATGCTGTTTCAACAAGGCAAGTCATCACCGAACTGTTCAACTTTAGTTTCCTGCACATGTGTGCATCCTATGTTGTTTAGCATGTCTACTGACAGCTTCTGCACCAAGGACAAATTCTTTGTATGTTTAATCACACTTAGCCAAATAAAGTATTGTTTTTCTGCATTTCTGCATTTCTGCATTTCTGCATTTCTGCATTTCTGCATTTCTGCATTTCTGCATTTCTGCATTTCTGCATTTCTGCATTTCTGCATTTCTGCATTTCTGCATTTCTATTCTATTCTATTTCCTGTGATATTAATTGGTCTCAACTGGAAGATGAAATTTCTATATTGACTCTTTATTCAGTCACACATCTATTATTACCTTACCTATTTGGAAGTTTACAAGTTTACAAATTTATTTCAATTTTCCTCTGAGACTTGATGTCAGAATTTTGCCTAGAGAACAAGGGGATATAACTATCCAATAAATCACAAGAATTTAAGCAGTCCCTCATTGGATTATTGATTCTGTCATCTGCACCTCTATAACTGTCTGGTTTGGTGCTGCAACCCAACAGGACCGACACAGACTTCAGAGGATAATCAGAACTGCAGAAAAAACAATTGCTACCAACCTGCCTTGCATTGAGGACTTGTATAATGCACAAATCAAAAAGTGGGCTGTGAAAATAGTTACAGACACCTCACATCATGGACACAAACTGGTTCAACTCCTACCCTCAAAATGGTGCTACAGAACACTGCAAACTGGAACAATTAAGACAAGAACAGTTTTTTCCCAAATGCCATCACTCTGCTAAACAAATTATTCCCTCAACATTGTCAAACTAGTGGTCTGTTCTCATAGTTGTCAACCAATTGCACAAGAAAGCCAAGTAGTTTCCTGGTGGAAATTTAACAAGGTAGCCAACTAAATTTCCTAATTAATGTTTTAAGATAATTCGAGACTCTTGGATAATGACCTATGTACAGAGGTTTCTTGATCAAACAGAGACTGGAATTTATGGAACAGTAGAACAGATATGTTTGGAGAGGCTTGGCAATGTCTGTCATAGATGTCTTTATCTCTCATCTCTTGACTATAACTCAGGATATGTCTACCCCTAGCTGTTTCTCTCCAGAATTTTAAAATAGATTTGATTATTTATATATCGAAGAATAAGAATAGATACAAATACAATGAATTACACTTGGCTGAGGCTGAAGCTAGTTGGGGTAGATTTTTCAACAGGAAAGAGGGCTTGAGTTATATTTATTGGAAGGACTTTTACCAGGATAGCTTTGTGTTACAATATATTATTATGAAGTTGGTAATAGAATGTTAGGCATATGTGATTTCCTTGATTGAAAAGAACTTTGCTATAAAGGACATTGCTTCTAGAATAAATGACATGCAAATTGCTGACAAGCATTTGACAGAGCCTGCTGTGCTAATAAATGCAGTAGGCAGCATAATTGAGAGAGTTGTTGAATTATCTTAATCAAAAATATTAAAGCAGCAGAGATAACCCCCCCTCTCCATTACGAATGGTGTAATTAAGTAAGCATTATTAATTACAAGCTACAGGAAAGGGATAATGTAATTATTCCTGTCTTCTATTTAAGTGGGCGGGTGAGTGTATTCACAGCCTGAGCCAAAGAGCGCGATTTACGTAAATTTACAATGAACGCAAGAACCTGTTATCTTAATACAAAGCTTGCTATAGGGTAGAGACTGTAAGTCTTGGCATCTGAATACTTTCTGACTCTTCTGGGAATGAAAAACAACTTTGGAAATCAAACCTCAGTGGTGTTTTGCTTGAGTTTGTGTCTCACTAAGCAGAACTTGGGGTTTTTAAATGACATTTAAAGTCACAAGAAATCTTCCTGAGGAAATCTTTTTTAAAAATAAATAAATCTCTTCCTCAGTATTCATCACTACCAATCTGATTTAAGTTCAAAATGGTGACCCAGAATTAAATTCAAAAGCTCATTTTAAGCTCTTTGAAGACGGAATCTTTGTTAGTGTTCCATGTCTTCGGGGGTCAATCTCTGGACTCAATGGGGCACTGGAAAAAAGGTAGCAGGTACAATGAAAGAAATCTATCTTTCTCTCGGAGATGAACTGGAAAATCAAATGTTGCTCAGCAAGCAGCTGTTCAATAGCATGCTCTCCTGCAGTCTCCCAGCTGGCAGCCCTATCAATTCCGAGCTTTTCTCTTTCACCTCAGTCAGATTTTACAACCCCAACTGGAATTCATCTTGACTCTGATTTGGTCTTTGACTATTTCCGAGTTCAATTCAAGGGTCCTTAAATGCCTCATAACACAAATGAAAACATCTCACTTCCTGTGATTGGTGTATCATAACTTCTCCAAAAATATATAAATTCTTCAATTGACACTCGAGGCTGTAACCAAAAAAAAAAAAGTCATGGTTCACTCTGCTTATTTTTTATTTCTCAAAGTTGTCTTTTCTTTTAAAAAAAATGGTAGCTTTCGTTATGTATCTCCTAATATCTTTTTTAAAAGGTTCTATTTAAGACAGAAGAGCCAGTTTAGCATGGTAGTGAAAGAATTAGGCTAGAAACTGAACAACCATGAGTTCCATGTCTGCATTATACACAAAGCCAGCTAGGTGACCCTTGGCCAGCCATTTTTTCCCTCGGTGCTAAGAATGGGACACTGGCAAACCATTTTTGGAAATTCTTGCCAAGAAAACTACAGGAACTTATCTGTGAATAGAGAGTGGAGGATAAGGCATATATGGACAATGTGTTGCCTGCTTAGAGTCATTGGGGACCTTCAAAATGGGGAACACCTCCCCCCAACAGGGGTACGCAGTGAGGGTAGTAAGTTTATGCACTATTTATTGAATACTTAATATTTTTTTTATTGTCCTTCCTTCTCTAGTACCTTAGTGTGATCCTTAGTTACTCTTTAAATAGAAAATAATTAAATAGTATGTTTTCACCCATAAATGCTTTAATCATTTTAATCATTATCTAGAACTGAACTTTTATAGCAATTGAGCTACTTTCCTAATCTGTTATCATGCCGAACCTTGTGGGTTCAGTACAAATAATAATCATTTGGCTATTCAAATAATGTGACTTAATCAAATGAAAAATAATCCAAGCACCTATTTAAAAACTTATCTTGGTTGGTAAGCCACTTCCACCCAGTCACATTACCTTTAAGCCATTCCCAGTCATACGATTGTCAAGCCATTCCCACCTGGTCACATGGCTGGCAAGCCACTCCTACCTGGTCACATGACCATCAAGCTACACCCACACAATAAGCCACGGCCATAGTGTGGTAGTAAAAAAAAAATGTAGCTTTTCACTGATGCCCATTATTAAGTCTGAAGAGATTGCCTTGTGATTAAATTTTGCCTAATTTTCTGTGATTTTCCTGGAGCAAAGCAGACATGGGGAGTTATGCCCACACTCAGACCTCTCTAGATCCTCACCACAGTATATCTTTACAGGCACAATCGTGTTGTCATCCATACACCATTCTGGTAGGGTAACCAGAGAAATATATAAATACGAGCAAGATAGATGGAAAGAATCATGCCATTTAAATCTCCATTCCTGTGCATCAACACATCTATAATATCAACAGCTTAACTAAGGCTCAGGCACCCCGAATCCTTGGAGAGGGGTGGCATATAAATCCAATAGATAGATAGATAGATTAGATAGATAGATAGATAGATAGATAGATAGATAGATAGATAGATAGATAGATAGATAGATAGATAGATAGATAGATGATAGATACTGTAGACAGACAGACGGATGGACGGACGGACAGACAGATGGATGGATGGACGGACAGATGGATGGATAGAAAAATAAATAAATAAATAAATCATGTTTGGACTCCACTGGCAAGCAAGTTATTTACTACTGATTTAAGGAGAGGATTAAACCCATTGCAAAGTTATCTTTGTATTGAAAATATTCAAAATTGGTAACAAAATTTTTAAACCAGTGCATAGTTGCCAATAGGATATTTATCTAAAATTGAGCTGCCATATATTCACCTAATCCCTTGGTTTTTCAAAATGTCTTCTTTTGCATTGTTAGGAAATGGGACAGAGAAGAATCGGAAGTCGATTAAACCAGGTATCATTTATTTTTTTTGTGCAAGAGGAAAATACCTTTTTTTATCTTCTTACAAAAAGAAACAGGAAATTTTGTGGCTGACGGTTGCTCAAAGCTTTAATATGATGCTCTGATATTTTTCATGGAATAGTTTAGTTGTCCATTCAGTGACTCTCTAGCTTGCAAACCAAGAAGAGAAACAGCATTCTAAGTTAAAAATTAATCTTGTCTTTAATATAAGACTTGGTGATTAATTTCATAGTCCCATACACTAGAGGTTGGCAACAAAGTGTCTGTAAGTAGTATGGCTTCCACTAGTGTCTAAAAAAAAGGACATGTGGTCTTCCAAAGAGGTTAATTCTGGCTGCACAACACCAAGTCCTAAGACAAATGCATATAAAGCATAGGTAGGTTCTTCCCAGTTTGAACTGGTTCTTTAGAACCAGTAGTGGGAATTTCCCCTTCTTCGCTGAACTGGGAGCAATGGCCGACTAGCCATGCCCATGAACCATCTTTCTCAGTCATGCAGTAGTGCAGTAAGCACTGCCCTCTTGTATTTCATTTCTACACATGCACAGAAGCCTGGTTTTCAGGAAGTGAACTGGCAACGAGGTAAGTTAAAACCCACTCCAGAATCGAAAAAATACAAATGAGCCTCTAGCATAAAACAGCCTGGATTTAACAATTGTCAATAAAAAAGCTAAAAATGTTTGGAGGGTAGAGAACATAACAAAATATAAAGTAAAATGATTATGGCAAAAGACAGTAAAAATAATATGAATAGTAATAGGCATCCTAGGTGCAATTCCAAAAGATCTGGAAGTCCATTTGAACACCACTGGTATTGACAAAATCATTACCAGTTAGTTGCAGAAGGCAGCTTTGCATGGAACAATGAGGGACTGTGACATTGACAAGTGCACTAGTTTGCCTTCCATCCCCAATCCTATTGTCTCTCCTATATCTCATACATCTTTTCTTCTATTCCTATATCCTTTCTCTATTCTTTCATTGATACATTTTATTCCTATATCTTCTGTATATCCCTTATAACCTTCATTGTGTATTGGAATAAATAAATAAATAAATAAATACATACATACATACATACATACATACATACATACATACATACATAAACAAACAAAATAAAAATTCACCATGGACAACTCACTGCAGTACAAGAGTTGCACTAATATCAAAGAAATGGTGGAATAGAATCATTAAAGAAAGGATGCAAAAGGAGGGACAAAATGAAATGTGAATGTCAAAAATGAAAATATTTTTTAAACATGTATTTTAAATAATTCAATAGAATTGTTATATTGTCCTGCAGCAATTTCTCCCATGGTAAATTGGTTGTGGCAAGTTGTCCAGTGTTGAGTTGGCTGTGTTGAGTTGGCTATGGCAAGTTGCTCCCTTCTGTTGTAAATGATACCTTTGCTATCATTTAACAACAACACCTGTCTATCCCAGCACTTTATGGGTGGACAAAAATGCCAAACCCAATCTAAAAATCTGGCTCAATATGCGACCAACTGTAATAATTTAACTGAATCTATTCTAGGATGCAATAAGAATCTAAGGGAACAAAAAAAGTGCACACACACAGAGGGACACACACACATATACACACATATATATATCAAAGTGAATAATTAAACTCTTACCCATAATTAATGGAATTTAGAAGGCATCCTTCTGTGCTCTAATCATAGCTCCAAATGTGCTAATTAGAACCCCTTGGTGCACATCAGATAGTGCAGGTGTTGAGCAGGATCCTCTTCTTCTATCCTCTTCCTAACAAGAGATACTGCTGTCACTGGATTCCCCCTCCCCATATCGTTTCACAGTTAGCAAACATTCTTCCAGCTAAACTATATTTGACAGTCAAACACAGTTTATTATCATTCCTTTAATTATATTTCTTATAATTATTGCCTTATTAAAAAAGCTTTTATCATGAATTTAAGAAAGTCAATGGATACAGAGAGTGAGGAGGGATTACTTGATTATATGCAGAAAACAGTGTAATTATAAGGGCTAAAAGGAGTATATTTATTAAACAGTAAAGAGGGGATGCATTTCCTTGATGAAGGGAATAATGAAAAGGAGATAACCAGAGTACTATAATCAAATATCTTTCTTCAGAACTAAACTAGAGGTCTTTTCCTTTCTGAAAGGGCCATTTATTTTCATGGGTTAAAAAGATCAGGCACTTTTATTTGTTTGACTCCCCTGGTCCCAGGGATCTTCCATCTTTAATCTTTAGTGGGATTGTAATTTTCCATGCCAGACTAGTGTGCAATTAGAAATCAATGTGAAGAATTAGTCTTGATTAATGTGTGTGTATGATTCCCTGAAAATAAGACCCTGTCTTGCTTTTTTTTGAACCGTGAAATAAGTGCTTGGCCTCAAAAGCACAATTGGGCTTATTATCAGGAGATGTCTTATTTGGGGGGCTCTCTCTCTCTCTCTGTAGGAATGTTAGAAACTACATCAGATTAGACTGCAGATACAGAGCTGAATTTATTGAATATGTTGAAAAATAGGAATTTGGCAATGGTCTTTCCTGGAGAGAGCTGGCTGCTGTATTCTACCACCTGATTAGAATTCTGGGCTTAGGATCAGGGTTATTCAGAAGAGCCTGCATGAATGAACCTCTTTTTAAATGTCCCTGCCTATTACTCATCTTGCCAAACATTCCTGTTTTGTAGCAATGTAATTATAGTTTTCACACTTCTAGGAATGAAGAATCACACGGAAAATAAAAAATATATAATTTGGCCAATATCATGATTTCTACATCTGTTTTTTTAAATAACCCCCCCCCCCCCTAATATTAGAGCATTGGGCAGTAAATACTGTTTCACACACACCTTTTTATCATTTTTTTCCCAATAGAAATTTTACATAAACTATTCCATTGGTATTTTAGATTTAAATTTTTATTTTAGATTTCACAGATCTGGAAGCTCTCTCTTATTAAGATCACACATGGCCTTATCACAAGCTCCAAATCCAGAGTAGATTTGCACATAACTACAGTATGAGCTGTGGAGGAAAATCAGGATATAAACATACCATAGATTATAGAAGAAAATTTCACACATATTGGAACAGCAATGGAGAGCATAGGGACAGGAGAGGAAGCATGGGTATCTTGCATTTTTGTTTATTTAAAATAATGTTTATTAATTTTTCCAAGTTTTAAAAATAACATTTCAATTATCTATCTATCTATCTATCTATCTATCTATCTATCTATCTATCTATCTATCTATCTATCTATCTATCTATTTATTGTTAGAGTTGAAAGGGACCATGAAGGCCATCGAGTTCAACCCCCTGCCCAAACAGGAACCCTATAGTACACCAGTCAAGTGGCAGTTCAATCTTCTCTTAAAAATGTCCAGAGTGTTGGAGTTCACAACATCCGCTGGTAGGTTGTTCCATTGGTTGATCACTCTGACCGTCAGGAAGTTCCACCTTATCTCCATGTTGAATCTCTCCTTGGTCAGCTTCCAGCCGTTGTTCCTCGTCCGGCCCTCTGGTGCCCTGAATACCTTTAATACACATCTATGCCCAATTTCTTATGTTTGTTACATTTCTTACAGTATATCACCTCTATAAATACATATATTACATTACATGTTTATATATTCCTTTTAATACATCCTTTCACATTTTATTCTTGTCTTTACCTTTGTTACCAATCCAATTGTACCAATTGTTCCAAATCTTATAATACTCTGAGTTGCTAGTTCCTTTAATCTCCATAGTCATCCTATCCATTTGTTTTTCCACAGATGTCTTGTACTTTTGATATTTACAAACAAGATGATTATAGACTCTAGAAAAATAAATAGCTGTTAAACTCATCCATTATGGGAAAAAAAATTACAGTTACCTTGTATGCCTGAATCCTAGTCTGCTAACCATTGATATCTGTATCCTATTTAAAAATGCAGAAGTTTCATTGGCATCAAATATTAGTTCCAGTCTTTGACTAAAGTGATTTAATGGTCCGCAATTCAATTTGAAATGAAAATATCCCCCAAATGACTCTTTATAAAGTCTTTTGGAGACCAAAGTCAATATCTATGGTCTATCCAAGAAGCAACTATTGATTACCTGCCAGAGCCAATGAGCATTAAAATCCAAGGAGATTCAGCAGTACATCTCACTATGACAAAACCTCCTACTAATAAAATTGGAATGTGTTGACTAGCCGTGGAAAAAGTATTAATAAAATGTGTTACATCCTCTGGTGGAGACTGAATGGAAGTTTTTTTCAGTTCGCGGAAACAATTGCATGTTGCATGCTCTTCTGCCCTGAACTGCTTTTTTGTAAGTGAGGGTGGTAGCCTCTGTAGATGTCAGTCATTACAGAATCATTGGCCCCACTGTTCAGTAACTTTGCTCTAATCCTCATATGGATTTTCTACTTCTTCCTAAATCTCTTGTGGCTCTGGCAAACTAAACACAGCAGCCTCTACGCAGAAAAATAACACTTTTTGATGGACCCTCTCAAGTACAGTCACCTCAAGTGATAGTTTTATTTCACTCACAGAAGAATTAGCCACTGAAGCAAACACAAAACACTTGCCTTGGGAAACCAGGGAAGATGCATTTCTGACTGAAATAGCAAAGAACAAAACAAAACAAAAACAAATGCAGTTTATTTTTAAATGGACTCTGATAGATAAAGAAGGGAAATCCTGATAACTCCCACCTGCCACTGATTTTTCATATCTACCTTTGATTGGTGATGTTATTAAGTTGGACTGCTTCATAGATATTTTTTTAAAAAAAGGTTTATTCGGACTGAAATGAAATGGCAGAAGAGGATATACAAGCATTTTTTTTAAAAAAAGTTCAGAATAACTTCATCTCCATTTTGGGATTCTTACACCCATTTTCATAAAACAGGGGTGTCAAACTCATATTTATTTATTTGTTTGTTTATTTGTTTGGATATCTATGCCACCCTTCTCTGTAGATTCCGTAAACTCCATAGACATTGTCATGTCGTCACATAACATTTTATTTATTTATTTATTTATTTATTTATTTATTTATTTATTTATTTATTTATTTATTTATTTATTTATTTATTTATTTATTTATTTATTTATTTATTTATTTTGTCCAATACACAATACATATTGAAGAGGATAGATATGAGGTATTATATATAAAGAAAAGATATAAAAGTAGAGGAGAAGATATATGAAAGGAAGAAAAGATATATGATATATGAGATAAGGAGAGACAATTGGACAGGGGATGAAAGGCAGGCTAGTGCACTTATGTACGCCCCTTACTGACCTCTTAGGAACCTGGAGAGGTCAATCGTGGATAGTCTAAGGGAGAAATGTTGGGGGTTAGGGGTTGACACTACTGAGTCCGGTAATGAGTTCCACACTTCGACAATTCGATTGCTAAAGTTATATTTTTTTACAGTCAAGCTTGGAGCGATTAATATTAAGTTTGAATTTGTTGTGTGCTCTTGTGTTGTTGCGGTTGAAGCTGAAGTAGTCATTGACAGGCAGGACGTTGCAGCATATGATTTTGTGGGCAATACTTAGATCGTGTTTTAGGCATCGTAGTTCTAAACTTTCAAGACCTAGGACTGATAGTCTGCTTACGTAGAGCATTCTGTTTCAAGTGGAGGAGTGAAGGGCTCTTCTGGTGAAGTATCTTTTTTCACAACTTTTTTTCCCATTTGTTAAACTGGGGGTGAGGGTAGCCAGTATGTAATGATCTGGCCCATGGGCTGCGATTTTGTCACCGGTGGCATAGAAGGACATAAATAAAAAAACCAAAAGGAAATAAAAGAGCTATAGTGGTTAGAATGTAGTACTGCAGGCTACTTCTGCTGACTGCCGGCTGACTGCAGTTTGGCAGTTTGAGTTTCACCATCCTTCCATCCTTCCACGGTCAGTAAAATGAAGACCCAGATTGTTGGGGGGCAATATGCTGACTCTGCAAACATCTTAGAGAGAGATGTAAAGAACTGTGAAGCAGTATATAAGTGCTATTTCTGTTGCTAAATATGACACAGTGATGGAATCATGCCAAATCATTTTCATCCTGGTTCAGTCAAATTTACTTTACTAATTAGGGCAGAATGCAGATAGGAACTAAAATCTCCCTTACAACTTGTTTTTCTACCTTATTAGGCTGCTTGAGGAAATATTTCGAATATACTCTAGTGAAATTTGTCTTACTGATGGTGGTGGAGTTGCTGGTGTTATTCTTTTCTATCACATATCTTTCCATCACTCTGAGGCTTCTCTGGTTGCCCATTTTTTCAGGTCTAGAAATACAAGTGTCCTCAAATCTTCCCTCAGGTTTTTATTTGAAGCCTAGAAGATTGAACAAATGGTTGGGCAGTGAAGGACAGGATATTCCCAACCCCGCGGCTTTAACACTTTTCAGGTAAGTGCTTCCTAATCAGTGAGAATTTCTCAAAATGTTTCCGCTATTTTGAAAGAAATTTCATAACCTGCCTAAGCATCTGCAGGACTATCTCTCCCAGGCATTTGGATAAGGAGAGGTGAAATGAGAATGCGACCTGCATCAGGTGGCTTTTCTGTTTCTAGCTTTCATCACAGTTGGTTTTAAATAGTTTTAATGTTTGTAAGCTGCCCAGAATTGGTTTTCTGATGTCTATATAGTCCAAAAGTTTTAAATGAATAATCAAAATTACTTCCTTTACATTGAATGAAAAATGACAAGGAAAAAAACCCTGCAGTCTAATTTATCTTTATAACGCTAAATTGGACCTTCTGAATGACCTTCTTCATTCACATCTGGCTGTAATTAATCAGAATTAATTATGTCCCAGTAGAAATAAATTGGGATGTAGAAGCGATGGGCAATGAAACCATCAGTCTAGTATGGCAATATGGGGAAAGGATAATTGACCAGGCAATGAGAGAATTCTCTCTCTTTTATTTCCATAAAACATGTAGCATGATACTTGGATGGGTTAAAAGAGGGTTTTAGAAGAGACAGAGTCATGAAAGCTATTATCGATGAGCATTATAAAATAAGTGGGTTACTAGAGAACAATTATTTTATTTATAGCACAATCATACTATCTCTCCTAAATATTGTTTTTATCACTGTTGTTAGCCACCCCGAGTCCACGGAGAGGGGCGGCATACAAATCCAATAAGTAAGTAAGTAAATAAGTAAGTAAGTAAGTAAGTAAGTAAGTAAATAAGTAAGTAAGTAAATAAGTAAATAAGTAAATAAGTAAATAAGTAAATAAGTAAGTAAGTAAGTAAGTAAGTAAGTAAGTAAGTAAGTAAGTAAGTAAGTAAGTAAGTAAGTAAGTAAGTAAATAAGTAAATAAGTAAATAAGTAAATAAATACTGTAAGTCCAAATAATTTCAATGGAGTTTTCTTCCAAGAAAGGTATCATCATGTTTACTAATTAGGTTTATTAAGGTAGGGCAGTATTGCTTGAATGTGTCCAAGCGTTAGGATACAATGTATTTATAATTATACAAATGTTTTTGTAAAAGCAATGCTAGTTGGAGGAGTATGAAAATTAGTTCATATTTGGAAGGCATGGGATAAGTGAAGGCTGACTGAAAAGTGAAAAGTTGAAAACAACTTTGATGTATTCTTTTCATGTGTTCTTTCAATATTTCATACAAGCTCATCTACAAGGAAAGCATTTTTTAAAGCCAACCCAGAAGAAAAGTCCATTTCTCAATGTCACTTTGCCTATTTGGTTAGGATATATAGATGTTTCTAAGTGATTAAAATTTCAGGGCTTGCCATATCTATCACACACTGTCCTGATCTGCTTTGGAGATGGGCAATTTTTTAAACAAAAACCTTTCAAAAGAAATATTTAAAGACAGCACCCAAACTATTTATATTACAGTTCTTTTATAACTCACCATTGCTGAAAAACAATGAAAAATATTGAAACAGCAATTCTGTTTTCCATCCTTAACATAGACAAGACTATTGTGCTATTTCCTGGGTTTTTCCAGGATTTCTGGAAAAGGATTTATGATTTCTTCATATTTCTTTCACAGTCCATTGGGGGAAAATATTTTGTGATTATGCCTTGATGCATCAACACCTTGCAGTACTACAGAGCTATGTACACAAGCTGCGGGATATGGATGCCATTAATGAGGACTGATGTGTACCAGTTGTGCATCAATCAAAATTGTCCACTTTGTGATGCAAATCTCAGCTGAACTGAATTGACCAGATGCATCCCTGGTTATGAAGGAAGGATGACATTTGCACCTGGAACTACTATCGGTAGTCATTCCCAGCAACTATTTCAGTTATTAGCACTGGATTGAAGCCCAGAGATAACAGCAGTAGGGGCTTTTTTTATCACTTTCACAGAAACATTAGCTATGTTGGAAACCAAAAGAGTTTATATAAAATGTGCCAACCGCTATTCATGTTTTATGCATCTTATAGTTTTCTAATGAGACATTCAGCAATTAGCAAATAGATTTGGATACATTACTTTTTAAAAAAAAAATGCTTTTCAAATGATACTGAGCATAATAGAACTTAGTTTTGGAAAATAGGGGAGATGCTTTAAATCAGGGGTCTTCAACCTTAGCAACTTTAAGATGTATAGATTTCAACCCCCAGAATTCATCAGCCAGCAAAGGCCACAAGTCTTAAAGTTGCCAAGGTTGGAGACCTCTGCTTTAAATAGCTTCATACTAATAACAAGGTTATGAAAAAAAAGTGTTAATATCCACTTTGTGTGAATGGAGACTTGAGTCAACACAAGTCTTGAGTCCACTACAGAGGGAGTCCAATTCTTCTAGGAAGCTGAGGAAGAACCACCTTGCAACTGCCTTGAATAAAAATATTGTGGTACCTATTAGTTCAGAAAGCAGATAGGTCTTCCAAATTCACTTGCCAGTTTCTGCCCGCTTCCACAATTTCATCACTATTTCATTTTGAACTTAATTGCTAATCTCAACTCAGCTAGAATGTATGCAAAATGAGTTTGAATCTTAAGCAAATATTGATGTACTGCCAACAAAACTCCCCAAATGGCCATAGTGCTACATTATAGAAGATTGTCGCCTTAACTGAAAAGCTGTCGGTCCAAGTTCAGTTTAAGGCTACGCAATCACCAGATAACATTGCAGCCCACCAAAGAGACCTATCTGAACAGCAGGCCTGCAGTTCACTTAGGTTTCCTTTCTACAATGAAAAGCATCACTGTTAAATCTAAACCACAGGAAATGATTTCTAAATTTCCACCAGCAAATCTTATGCAAATCTGTTTCATTTTCAGTTATGATGCATAAATGGCCATCTTTCTCAGAGTCCTGCTGTCCTTAAATGGTAAACAATTTGTAATTGCAATAGTGGCACTATTAGCAGTACCATAGTTAGGAGCAATACATTAAACTCCTAGAAGAGGATTTTCATGCAAATGTCTCCTTAAATTGGTTTCAGAATCCATCTGAAAGTTAGATGGGGCCATGAAGACCATTTGATCTTATTCTTTATGCAGTGTAGGAAATCAGAGAAATGTCAGTTCAGGCTTCACTTAAAACTTTCTACTTCAGTCATTGTCCTTGCAATGCCAGTGCTTAAGTACAAAGACCTGGCAATTAGGTATATAACTGTCAGGGCTTTTCTTACTTCCCCCTTTTTAAAAGCAGGAATTTCAGCCTCTGTATTTTCACTCACTATACTAGCTGGAGTAGAGAATATTTCTTAGAACTAGAAAGCTATGCAGCCCCCTAGTGTAGGAAAAATAGCTCGTTGCCTCTTTAAGCATTATTTTTTTTAAAAAAATCACCATTGACATTTTACCCAGGTTTTGCTTGCAAGATCCATGTCTGGCCTGTGACTTTACAAAGGATAATGTAAGATTAGAGTGAAAGTAGAAAGGGAGAGCTCATCATTCAAAATATAACATGGTGCAAACTATAACAGCAGCACCACCAATATAATTTCTCTAAAACAGTGAAAGCATTGGCGTTCAAAAGAGGTCACCCTTTCCTCCATTTAATTCCCTGGACAAATATCACGTTCTTTCCAAAATCTCAGCATAGTTCTCAGATAAGCTCCTATTCTGTTTTCTAAGCAGCTGTTTTCTCCAACTATCTTACTGTTAAAAATCCATTTCCTAATGGATATAAGAACAGACTTTAAAAAAAGGCATAAAGGAGAAAAGAATAGCTCACTTTTTTTCTAAAAGCACTTTCCTTTCATTACTATATTTGTTTCTTGACCTTCTTTTGTTTTGGCTTTATTTCCAAAAGCATGAAGCGAAGGTAACATTTCTGATAATGAAAAACAAACACTTTACACATTCCTTTCCTGAGTAAGTTTAAGGCTGTTTTCAAATTAAAGGTGTAAGAAGAACTGTTATTGGTTAGGGCCACGAGCATCTGCACAGGAGAGCAAAGGGAGAAAATGACATCACAAAGAAGGAGAGAAGGTGTGCAAAAAGGACGCATCAGATGCTTCATAATCTAGATGAGTAAAAAGGGGAGAGGAAAATAAAGGACAGATACTGATCTTAGTCCTATTATGTACACCAATACTTTTCAAATTTGTTAAGATGTATAGGCTCAGCTCCCAGAATTCTCCAGCCAGCATTGACGTAAATCAGTGGTCCCCAACCTTTTTTTTTTGGCCATACCCCACCTAAACATCTCTGAAATCCTGGCATATAATTCTTATTCAAAAAGTGAACTACTCGTGCGGAGCAAACGTAAAAGGCCATTAACTTGGTTTAAACAAGGTCCCAATTGCCCCCGCTAAAAATCAAATTGCCCTCCTATTGGGCGTGGGCCCCACGTTGGGAACCACTGACATAAATCAAATCAAGAAATTAATTCTATTCTGCCCTTCACACATGCCTTCTATTTAATCTATGACTCTCCCCAGTGACGGGCTACCAAAACTTTTACTATCATACTTATGCAGGACATCCTGCATTTTCTTTCAACATCTTTCAGTGCAAATTGGGTGCTCTGGGATGGAGCTCCATTTTTGCTACCCCACTGGGTTTTCCCCACACCCATCCGGGCAGTAGCCCACCCTGACTCCCCACCACCACCCCTGTTGCTTTTGTCAATTTATTCAAGTCATCTGCTTTATCTATTACAACAGAGGTATCAAACTCAATTTCATTGAGGGCTGCATCAGGATTGTGTTTGACATTGAGGGAGCCTGACATGGCCAGAGTGAGCAGGGCCAATTCAATATTACTCATGTCTGGACACTGCCATGTGGTGGGCTGAATGCTTTTCCAGTGAAAACGGGCTCCTGTCAATCATCCCCAAAGATGCCCAATGGAGAACACGCAGTTGCTAAACCACCACCCAGTTTTCCGCCCCTAACCTGCCTACCCAAATGACCAAAGGTAAGCCAATTAACCTAAAACTGGTGCAAGCACCCTCTAACCACTTATCCGTCTCCGCAGTGTGGAATAGGTGAAAAAACGGTCCTTGCTAAAATGCCAGGGCCGCCAAAAATTCCTATTCGGCCCCGTAGGGCGACCCCAAAAGGCACACTGTAAGATAGGGAGGGCGGGCGGGTGTCTGCTGACGAATGTCCAGGCGAAAAAGCCGATCTTCCATAAGCCAGCCCTTTTATAGGGCAGGCAGGCCCTGCCTGGACACGTCACTGATCAGGCCACTCTGGCCTGATCATCGGCCGAGACGTCACGAAATCTCACGAGATCTCGGCCGAAATTCAAGATGGCGGCTCCGCCAGGTGTCAGCATCTTCCCGTGCCTCCAGCAAAAGGGCGTCGGGGGGGTAAGGCCACTGGCGCTAATCCCAGCAACAAAGTCTTCTATAGTGATTTTTGCCTAATGTATCTAAGACATTTAAAGCCTAGCTTTGGTTTTTTTGTGTGTGTGCCTCCATTGCTTTTACTTCATCAATACTGAATTATATGTAATTGTAATCCAAGATATTCTCATGATCTTTTTTTCAGTATCACAATTCAAAAGGATCAATACTTCTTTGTTAAACCTTTCTGATGCCCCAGATTTCACAGCTGTAAGTTACAACTGTGAAAATAATGGATTTGACAATGAATACCTTTGTTGTCAGTGTGATGTCTCTGCTCTTTAATGTTTTGTTTGAATTTGTCATAGATTTTCTCCCAAATAGCAGATGTCTCCTTATTTCATGGCTACGGTCTCCATCCCAATATTTTATTTTTATCCTAAAAAGATAAAATGATCTTGTTTTTTTCAAAAATGAAAAGCAGAACAACTTTTGCACTCCTTTCTTTCAGGTTCCACAAGAGATTCCTCGAATCTTCCAGTAAGGCTGTATCATGTGTATTTTCGAGGCTGTTAATATTTCTCCCAACAACTTTAATCCTAATTTCTATTTCTTTTATTCTGGATTTTTTGTGATATATTCTGCACATAGATAACATGGTAACTGTCCTTGGCATACTCCTTGCCCAGATTTGAACTGGAATATTACTCTATATTCCAGTCAAACTACTTTTTCCAGGTCCTTATGCATATTCTTCAGCAGATAAATAATTCCTGATCTAGCACCTTCTGACATAACAAACAATCTTTTATTGTCTCCATATAGCAATAGGATTTAGACTTATACAGTCTACCACCCTATACAGTGGTGCTGTACAGGACTCTCAGTATTAAATGCTATCTTGAGTTTGTTGTACTTTATATACCACAAGGTTTATTATAACAATGAAGGAAAAATAAACATCATTTTGGACCTCTCTGAGCTTTTCCATTACCCATCAGGTAATATGAGTAATGTGAATTTGGATTCTCCTTCCAGATCCATATTGTGGATCTGAACGTTCTTATTCCAATTCTCTCTCTCTTTTTTAAAAAAATATGTTTATTGGTTATATACATTAAAAACAGGGTACAGAAAAATAAAGGGAATATATATAATGTACATTCTAGCAATTATAGTTTACTTATATAGCATGCGTGATTGGGGAAGGAGAGGGAAAGAAAGGGAAAGGGATTTAGAAAGAAGGGAAAGAAGTACAAGAGGAGGACGAATAGAAAAATAGAGCAAGAGAAGAGTAGTAAGAAGAGTGTGGGGGGCCAGCGTTGGAGCTGGGGCTTCTATGTTTTGCGGCCTGTGGTTTAAGCATATAGGTGGTATAGATTTTCCTGAAGTTTTATCCATATGTATTTGACGTAGTTGCTAGTGCCATCATTTATCAGTGATTTGTGAGTTTATTCATTCAGTTTCTTTGTAGTTCAAAATTTGTGTCGATCGATGTTTACATTTTATTGTTTCAATTTGGTATTATGATTCATGTCGTTGTTTACTGGTTTTACACGTTGTTTTAGTTGGACATTTTTCTTGATGTATAATTTTTAAGTAATTTCTTTTTTTTAACCAATGGTACCAATCAATTCTCATTGAAGTCTCTATTGTAAAATCTTGAACTTTAACTTGTGAAATGCAGGTAATCCTCAATTTACAACCACAACCGAGACTGCAATTTTGGTCAAAAGTCAGTAGTCGAGCCACTACGTGACCAGATTCCACTTTATGACCATTTTATGATGGTCATAAAACAAGTCACTGATGTTAAGTCAGAATTGAGTTTATCCATAAAAGAGCAAAATCATCACAAAATGCTGCAACTTAAAATGAGAGCTGGTTGCCAAGCTCCACAAATGTGATCACTATTTACTAAGTCTGCACTACTATTAATCTTCTCATCATTCCCATCATCCATCTCCTCCCACAAATGACTGTATGCCTTTAACTTTGTTGCTTGTATCCGTACAATTCATACTGAATGATTCCTAATATGATTGGATTATTTATTTGTACCCAGACTATTATTAAGTGTTGTACCTTATGATTATTGATGATCTTTTCTTTTATGTACACTGAGGGCGTATATACCAAGAAAATTTCCCTGTGTGTCCAATTACACTTGACCACTAAAATTCTATTTGATTCTATGTTATTTTATCAACTCATCAACAGTATCAAGTTAACATTTTCTAGGAAGTTTTATTCTAAGTCAGTGTTTTGTTTCTTTTGCAGGAGAGGCGGAGTAACGACATGGACACAAGAGCTGGATTTAAAACTGGGTCATTTTTATTAATTAAATTTGCATAATTTATTTAAATAAATTAGCATAATTAGCATAATTAACTATAACCCTAACAAGGACCCGCAGGGTCAAACAATTGCTTCCGGGGCGGAAAATGACATCAGAAAAACTTCTGGGGCAACTATGGGCATAGCTCCATGCTAATCCAGGTGAGGGACCATTCCCTCACCTGAGACATTGCCATGCACTTGCATGTGGGAGGTCCCGCCGGCTAACCCCTACTAGGGGAATTAAATGTGCGGGACCCAAAGACAGGTTCCCCACAATTGCTCAGGTCACTCACAGCACAAGCCTTTGGAGAGAATCTGTCAATCATCCCCAAAGATGCCCAACGGAGAACACGCAGTTGCTAAACCACAACCCAGTTTTCCGCCCCTAACCTGCCCACCCAAATGACCAAAGGTAAGCCAATTAACCTAAACAGGGGCAAAGCACCCCCTAACTGCTTATCTGACTCCACAGTGTGGAATAGGTGAAAAAACAATCTTGGCAAATGCCAAGACTGCCAAAAATTCCTATTCGGCCCCATAGGGCGACCCCCAGTGGCACACTGCGAGATAGGGAGGGCTGGTGGGTGTTTGCACTTCTGCCGAGTCCGGGGCGAAAAGGCAGAGTTCGAGCCTGCCAGCCCTTATATAGGGCTCGCAGGCTCCTCCCCGGACTTGTGACCGGGTAGGCCCAAGCCACCTGAGATTTTGGCCAAGATCTCGCGAAGCCGCGTGAGATCTCGGCCCTTTACCAAGATGGTGGCTATGCCGGTAGCCGTGTCCCCCGGCCCTCCCGCAAAAGCGCTGGGGGATGAAGACCACCAGCGGTATTAACAAATACTTCCATGTAGCATCATCATCTCTTCTCTATATTTCATTTTGCCTCCAGATATTTACCTTGCTTCATTTTATAAATATAGCCTTTTGAATTTTTTAAACTTAAATATGACCCTTAGAGCAAGAATATAGAATCTGATAGTAATTATAGGATGATCTTATTGTGGGCTAATCTGGTGCTTCCATATTCTGCTCTGCCAAATAGACTCCAAGCCTGCCCTTTTTACTGATGCTAGCACCTTCGGACATAAACAATGCCCTTTATTTTTTCCGTATATAGCAACAGCAATAATACGTAGACTTATGTACCACTTCATAGTGCTTTACAGTGCTGTCTGAATGGCTTACAATGCCATCATGTTGCCTCCAACAATCTGGGTCTCATTTTACTGACCTCATAAGAATAGAAGGTTGGGTCAACCTTGACCCAGTCAGGATTGAATTCCAGGCAGTGGGCAAGAGTTTGCCTGCAATACTACATACTAACCACTGTGCTCACTTCACACCAAGGGAAAGATAACTATCTTGTTTTTGTTATCGGTTTCTAGTTCCAGAGTCACTAGGCAGCCTGAGCTTGCCTGCACCACCTAATAAGCAGTTTAGCATCATTTTACATAAGTAGAATATTATTTGTCCCACAGAAGTATATATTTTTTTTATTTATTGCATTTATATTCCACATTTTTGCTTATACCAACACTCAAGGTGGCCTGTAACTATAGAAAAAATGGTGTATAAAAAAGACTGGCATGCAGGGAAAAGACCAAAGTCTGAGTTCATGACTTTATAGCATTTTGATTGGCCTTAATAAAAGAGCTGATCTGGAAAGTTATAACAAGCTTTAAAAAGATGGAAGGTTCATAGATCAGATTTAACATCTGCTTTACTAACAAAGGATCCCAGGCTTGACTTCTGACTGTCTGGAGATTGCTATCTTATTCAGTATCTGCCCTGGTGTTAAGGTTCACAGGAGGTTCCCTCTAGAATTGTGAATAATCTCTGCTCTTTCTGCTTTCAGATATGCTGCCAAGACCAGTCGTGTAGAAGAAAATTATTCCAAATTTATTTGGAAATACCATAGATGGTGGAGGAGATACCTACTAGAGCAGGGGTGTCAAACTCACAGCACACAGGCCAGATGTGTCAGATGCTGGCCACACCAACCCCTTTTATCGAAGGGGGGGAAACTCACAATATGTCACATGATGACATGATGCCATAAGTTTGACACTCCTATTCCAGAGGACTCTATAGAGCAGCAGACCAGAATACCTCTGGGACTGTCTTCTGCCGCATAAATCCCAGAGGCTGATTAGGTCCCACAGAGTTAGCCTTCTCTAGGTCCTGTCAACTAAGCAATGTTGTCAGGTAGGGCCCAGGGTAAGAGCCTTTTCTGTGGCAGCCCTGGCCCTCTGGAACCAACTCCTCCCGGAGATCAGAACTGCCCCCCCCTCCTCACCTTTCGCAAGTTGTTGAAAACTCACCTTTGTCGCCAGACATGGGGAAATTGACATTTCCCCTAACTATCATGGTTTATGTATGGTTTGATTGGGTTGTGTGATTATTTTATTACAAGGGATATTAAATTGTGTTTTTAAATATTGGATTTGTACATTGTTTATCATTGTTGTGAGCCACCCTGAGTCTTCGCAGAGGGGCAGCATACAAATCTAATAAATTATTATTATTATTATTATCATCATCATCATCATCATCATCATCATCATCATCATCACTATTGCTAGTCTAAGGTTAATGACCACTCATTCAAGACTTCATAGTTATGATCAGTGATGGGCTCCTATGGGAACGGTCAGGAATGCAGTTCCGGTAGCAAAATTTGGAGCTCCACCCAGTGCACCCAAGCTTGCTATGAAGACCATAATTTGTCCAAGTAAGTATGTGTGAATTCTCTCCAAGCCTCACTGCAATGTACTTCTCTTCATATACCCTCCCATACCATATCCCACTGGAAAGCAACCATTCAAGCACCACTATGCTTGCATGGCCCCACCCGCATCACACAGGCCCACTTACACAGTCTCTTACCCACCACAATAGCTACTTACCTGTCTGCTGGACTGCTTGCAAGATGCCTGGGATTTGTGGCTGCCTGCTAGTTTCTCCTTTGATTTTGTTTGCGGCACCTGTGCTGAGGTTTATGGTGGAAGAGATGAAAGTTTCCTGCTGTTTATATTTCATACAATAACCTCAATGTATTGATGTTCTGAAGTCCTAATAAAGGGAATGCAATTTTAACTTCCCACCATGTGCTGCTCATTGATGGCTTTGCACACAGAAAATACAGTTTTCATCCCCCCCCCTCAAAAGCTGTTTTCCTCTAGGAAAGAAGCTTATGCTATGTCACCTTATTTTTAAAGTGCTTTAGGATTCCTAAATTGGAATAGACAGAAGGCCAGAGCTGTTTTCTGATTCCAATCCTTCACTTACTCTGAAGCTCCCTCATTATCCATTGTTAACATTCTGAAAAAGGTTGTGCGAAGACTCCCTACTTTATGGTCTCTTCTTACAGGCTTTAATTGAAATATGATTGATTTTAATTGACCGGGAGTCTGCAGATTATGGAGAAAATATTACACTATGAAAGATAGGCTATTGCCATACATCTGTTGGTCATTTTTACCTAAGCATTTCTATCATGTTTACCGGTCCGATCGTGAAATCTGAAGAGGAGGTGGTGTTGCTCTCTTCTATAAAAAGTCCATAAATCTAAAAAATATCCAAGTTACACATGAACTCTATCTGAGACCATCATCTGTGAGCTTTCCTTAAATATCACATTTTGATTCTTACTATGTTACAGAGCCCCTGATTCCAACATTGAACATGCAAACAAGTTAACTTCACCACTAACTTGGGCAGCTTCCTGCCCACATTCTCTGATCATTCATCTACCTCTTATTAATTGGAACCTAAATGAATGTACAACTGAACCCATACATACAACCATGTACAATGCTGTAACTAACCTGGGACTAGATCAACTTTATTTATGTTTTACTTATTTGTTTTGTCAAGTACATAATGTAGGAATGTGAAGAAATAATCATATTAATATACATGAATAAAAGATTAGAAGAATGTTAGAGACAATAATATTCATATACATGATCATAGTAAGACATAAAGAGACATTAGGACAGGAGACAGGAGGCACATTGGTGCACTTACTAATAACACTAAATAACTAACAACACTAGAAACAACTGCCTTGATGTCATCTTCTGCAACAGTTCAAACTCAATTTATGGACCTCAAATAAAACAACCCCTTTCCAACAGTGACCACATCAAGATTGACTTTGAATATTCATCTTTACAAAAATCTTCATAATGATGGGATCCCCAGTTATAACTTTTTAAAAAACCAACTATGATCTCCTAGACACTAACCTCTCATCTGTTGATTGGCAAATCCTAGTCGGTAATATTTCCAAAGACCATTATAACATTTTTTTGCTTGAAGTCAAAAGAATCATTAAATGGTACATACCATAAATAACCTCCAAAACAAGAAAAACAATTACCTATAACAATAAGGAAGCTCCAATTGAAAGAAAAATCTATTTGGCAAAACCCCCCAAAACTGGCTACATAGCCAACTTTAAAAGCCAAAAACGTATGCCACCAAATAAAGATCAAATGCACCAATTATCATATCAAACAAAGGAAAAGCCTTCTGTGTATGAAATCCACACATGCCCTCTACAATTTTGTAAACAACAAACTTAAAGACTTGAGATACAACCCACCCCTAAGCCTTTCGTAAGCTGCTTAAAACCCACCTCTGCCGCCATGCATGGGGGAATTGAGATACTCTTTCCCTCTAGGCCTTTACAATTTTATGCATGGTATGTCTGTATGTATGTTTGGTTTTTATAATAATGGGTTTTTAATTGTTTTTAGTATTGGATTATTATTATATGCTGTTTTATTATTGCTGTTAGCCGCCCCGAGTCTCTGGAGCAGGGCGGCATACAAATCCAATAAATAAGAAATAATAAAACAACCTAACAATGAAGACTGTAATAATGAAAGCATTAAAACAAACCTTTTTAACACATTCTTCAACTCAGTCTTTGTAAACAGCAACAACTCATGCCCAATATTTCCTAGTTGAACCACAAATAATTAAAATGAACTAATACATATCAATTTTACAGAAGACAATGTTGAAAAGGCACTAGGCAATCTAAAACCATCTCTATCAATTGGACCTGATGGACTATGTGCCTACTTCTTAAAAAAAAAAAAAATCTTTCCACTGCCTTATCAGAACTTCTGATTATAATAATAATTTTTTCAGGACCAGCTCCTTGCCCAACCTATGATCAATAGCCCTGGTCATTCCTATCTTCAAAAAGGTTGACCCCAGCCTAGTTGAAAATTACAGACCAATCTCTTTATGTTGTGTCACCTGCAAAGTCATATAAGTAATCATTAACCAACCTATTATTCTCCACTTAGAGACAAACAATCTACTCTCTAATAAACAATTTGGTTTCCGGAAAAAATTATCCTGTAATCTGCAACTTCTATACTGTAAAAACATATGGACTACACAACTTGATCAGGGCAAAGCAATTTATGCAATTTATAAAGACTTCGGTAAAGCCTTTGATTCAGTGGTACACTGTAAGAATAATTAAAATTATTTTAATTTCTGGAACCCTGCATAAATGGAAGACTGCATTCCTGTCAAACAGGCAACAATCGTCAAAATAGGGAATGCTCTATCAAATCCTGTACCTATTAATAGCGATGTCCCCCAAGGCAGCATTATAGAGCAACACTCTTTATACTTTACATAAATGACCTTTGTAATCATATTATTAAAAGCAACTGTGTTCTCTTCGCTGATGATATAAAACTATTCAACACCACCAACAATGCTACTACCCTTCAAAAATACCTTGACTATGTGTCAGAATGGTCAAATAAGTGGCAACTTCACATCTCAAACAACAAATGCTCTGCCTTACACATTGGCAAAAAAAATCAGAACATGAAATAAAAGCTGGTGGACATAACCTTTTGATAATTCTCACTCTGTTAAGGACCTTGGAGAACTCATCTCTAATGATCTAAGTGCCAGAGCCCACTGTAACAACACTGCCAAAAGACATTAAGAGTGATTATATTGTATTGTTCTTTTTTATTTGTTGTAAGCCACCCCGAGTCTTTGGAGAGGGGCGGCATATACTGTAAATCTAATTAAATAATTAAATAAACAAACAAACAAACAAATAAATAAATAAATAATACATTTGAGAATGGTCAGAGATATTTCATGAGAAATATCCTCTGTTCACAACATAATACCTAGCAGACAAATTTTGGTCTTAGGCAATTTAGAACTTCACCGCCTTCATCTGACCTAAGTGTAGCACATAAAATTATCTGCTACAATGTTCTACTTGTCAATGACTACTTCAGCTTCAACCACAACAATATATGAGCACATAATACATACAACCTTAACATAAACCACTCCAAACTTGTTTTCAGAAAATACGACTTCAGCAACAGAGTGGTCAATGCCTTGAATGCTGTATTCTGTGGTTTTCTCCCCAATCCCACAAAATATTTACCTTGGACTGTCTACTGTTGACCTTTCCCCATTCATAAGAGTCTGTAAGGGGCATGTATAATCGCACCAATGCGCCTAACATCCCTGTCTTAATGTCCCCATATATTCGTAACCATCTCATGTATTCATAGCCATGTATACATTTTATGTATTCATAATCATGCTTATACTTTTTCTGTAATCTTATATATGTTTGACTAGATAGATAGATAGATAGATAGATAGATAGATAGATGATAGATAGATAGATAGATAGATAGATAGATAGATAGATAGATAGATAGATAGATATTTCATAAGCAAGTGTAAAAATATCACACTACTTCCTTGGAAATTAATCAATGGTCTCTTATCCTTTGCTGGGGTGGGTAGGTGGGTTAGAGAGGAAAAAGACACAAGTTTAGGCTTTTGGAAATCAGGCACTCTTCAGTTTGCTATGGTGGTCGCCTTTATTTGTTTGTTTGTTTGTTTGTTTGTTTGTTTGTTTGTTTGTTCGTTCGTTCATTCATTCATTTATTTATTGGATTGAGTCATTACAAAAATAATGATGTTCCATGCACACTCTCTTGTAAGCTATATATTTGGGTGGATGGGGGTTACTTAAAAATATATTTATTTAGAAAAACGCAGTGTAAAATATGAATGTTTAAAATGAACTTGAAATACCTTAATATTGGAATAAACATAATGTTTAAATCTAATAATAAAAGTAGTTTAGTGATACCAGAAGTGGGTTCCTCCTGGTTTGGACCAATTCTATGGAACTGGTAATAACTTGACGACCTGGGTCGCTAGAACTGGCAGTGACCCAGGCCTGCCATGCACCTGAACTGGCTCTTTGGGTGGCACCATAGGCACCGCCATCTGTTTTTTTAGCACTGTGCATGCAGCCGTGTAGCAAACCAAGAAACAAACCGGCAGCAGAGAAAATCCAAATCCACCCCGAATGGTACCTATCTGCCTTAATTGTCTGCCTTGTTTCTATAACAGTAGATTCTGCACAAGCTCAAGAATCAGACTTGCAAATGCTTCTTTGAGGGCCTCATCAAAAAGGAAGAGTTTTGCCCAGATCCAGCAAGCTCTCCTTTCTCCAATTAATTGAAATCTCCATTTTCCAAGTATGATAGCACGGCATGTTCATTAGACTTAATGGAAATTGGAAGTTTGAGAAAGAAGCCTTTATTCAATCCTTGGATTTGTTCCTAGTCTGTTACATTATGTACACTTTCGTGCCACACAGAATTGTAATGTGACAATTAAATCCTTGATTTTAGCATAGCTCTGCTCCTCCGACAAATAGAGCAGTCACTAAGGAGATAGACAAAGTAAATGGATGAAAGCTCTAAGGGGGAAATTTCACTAAAGCCAGTGAGGGAATGCTTCAAATTGTAAAGCATTTGGATCTCCTTTACCAACCTTTACAAAATAAACAGGATTTTCTGTGCTATATTTCACCAAGTACTTTTTGCTGTATTAGAACTTCCCTGCAGTTATAACACAAGTGCTGTAGGACAAACAATTCTAATAGCCCAGAAATATTTACCTTCCCAAAGAATATCCCCTGATCTGTAGCCAAATGACATGTAAGTGTTTAATCCACTCTATATACCGGAGCTTAAAGAAAATTTATCTCATGGTTTAAATATCAAGAACTGGGAGGCAAATTAATTCAATTTGCACAATACGGACATACAAAAACACTTGGATGCAGGTATTCATGGAAATTTGTGGTGGTTTTGTAACACGGTTTCTAATAAATCAGTATACAAAGAGTATACAACATGACATGGACTATAAAAGCCACATTATATTAGATTGAGTCATTACAAAAATAATGATGTTCCATGCACACTCTCTTGTAAGCTATATATGGATGGGGTTAGGTAAAAAATATATATTTATTTAGAAAAACGTAGTGGAAAATATGAATGTTTAAAATGAACTTAATATTGGAATAAACATAATGTTTAAAGCATGAGAAAGAGCAATCTTGATTTATTGATTACCATCAGTCATTGTGGTGACATAAAACTCACTAAATGTTATAGTCATTAAAGGGTTTTAGTAGGAGCATTCTGAAGTTTTTACTTTAACATCCAAACTTCATAACTTAAGGAGGGGGGGAATGGGAATCAATGTCTACTCTCCGCCCCCAATTTTTTATATTAATTTTCACTTTGGAAATCATTTATGTGAAAATCACAGCAATAAAATACTAATATGGGCTTAACGTCTGCAGTAAATTAGGTAGCTTGTACTGAGACAGCCAACTTAGTCTCTCCTCTCTTGCCAGCTGCTTATCTCCCTGAATTTTTCACTCCCTTTCTATTTTTCAAGAAATTGAAAGTGACTTATAGGTTAAAACTACTTGTACACAGGGAAATATTGCAGTATACATGACATTTTTAAAAAGTCAATCAAATCATGAATAAGACAATCATTGACCATTTCTTAGATAGCTGTTTGTCAGGAAAACTCTGTACTGACCACATAATTGGACAGCTTCTTCCAACCCAAGAATCCCAAGAAAAACCTAGGAGAAGAAGTATGTCTTTCCTGAATTCCTAAAAAAAAGACCGTTTGTGGTCCAAATTGATTTCTTGAGTATGTGTGCATTTTATACTCTAAAGACAACTCTGGTTCTTTCCATCCAGGACATATCTAATGTGTATGGACTCAAAGTTAAACAATCAGTCAGAATGGCATAATTTGTCAAGATTAGCAGACAAGTGTAAAATCCTGAATCTTCTTTGGCACTGAGAGTAGCTAGAAATGGCTTTTACACATAGAACTTCCTTTGGTAATTACAAACTAGGGGCCGGTTAGGCCAATCTGAAACACACACTTAAAAGGCTGCTTCTGTGTAGTGGGAGAAAATACTGATAAGAAAGATGAAATGCTTTTTTCCTTAATTTATCCATGCTGATTAAGAAATACAAGACTGAAATCCATCACATCTGGAGGGCACCAGGCTTGTGAAAACTAACTTGTTTCTTCTACTATAGTCATGATCATGGATACTGAGCATTGTAGGAAGCAAGGCAGGAATCTGGAACAAAAAAGTACGATGCAAAGTCACTGCTTGACCACTAAGCTTCAGGGAAAAGCCAGAGCATTTAGCTAACACATATAAAATTCTGGATTACCTTCCTTAGCCTTTTAAAAAGGAAGTAGGGAAGAGAACTGCTTAACACCATGAAGAATTTCTGATAGCAAGTCCTTTGTGTAAGGCAGTATTGGCAAACCTTTTCAGCACCAAGTGCTGAAACAGGAGCGCATGTGCCTGCCCAGTGTGCATGTGCGCACCAGGAAGATGATCTTCTGATTTCTGGTGCATGCATGTGCACCATCCAGCTGGTTTTCACACACAAATGTGCACCAGAAAATGGAAAACCAGGTGGCTGGGGCGCATCTGCGTGCTGGAAGCCAGAAGATCATCTTCCTAGCCTACGGAGAAGTGCGGCATTCAAATCAAATCAAATCAAATCAAATCAAATCAAATCAAATCAAATCAAATCAAATCAAATCAAATCAAATCAAATCAAATCAAATCAAATCAAATCAAATCAAATCAAATCAAATCAAATCAAATCAAATCAAATCAAATCAAATCAAATCAAATCAAATCAAATCAAATCAAATCAAATCAAATCAAATCAAATCAAATCAAATCAAATCAAATCAAATCAAATCAAATAATAAATAAACAAACAAACAAACAAACAAACAAACCAATCAATCAATCAATCAATCAATCAATCAATGCACATGTGCACCAGATGGCTGCTCTTCTGGTTTCTGGCACTCCCATGCATGTGAAGACCAGCTGGCCAGCACCGGAACCTAGAAGAGCAATGAGTGATGGTTGATGTACCCAGAGAGATCTTTCTATGTGCCACATCCGGCACACGTGTCATAGGCTTACTGGTATAAGGCATTAGTTGTATTATCGTGTTTAGTATCAAATTAAGCTAGTTAATATCACAAACTAGATCTGTACACTTTATATATTTGGAAAAGGTTATTTTACTTTCAATATTTTTTAATGAGCCAGATCAATTTTAAGGAGAGTGGTTCAGTTTAGTAATTTTCTGTCAAGGAATAGGACATGTGATTCAAATGTGCCTGAAATTTCTAAGACAGTGATGGGGAAACCTTTTTCTCCTCAGGTGCCAAAGGAGCATGCATACGCACTATCGCACATGTGCGAGTGCCTACATCCACAATTCAATACCTCAGGAAGCAAAAACAGCTTCCACCATCCCCTTGGAGGCCCTCTGGAGGCCAGAAATGTTCTGCTTCTCAACTTCTGGTGGGCCCAGTAGGCTCGTGTTTTGCCCTCCCCAGGCTCCAAAGGCTTCCCTGGAGCCAGGGGAGGGTAAAAATGCCCTTTGGAGGCTTTCTGGAAGCCAAAAATGTCCTCCCAAAGCCTTTGTGTGAGCCAAAATTCAAGCACACACAAGCACGGTTTTGTGTGCCACCTGTGGCACCCATGCCATAGGTTCACCATCATTGTTTTAAGAGTTCATATAACCCAGTACAGATAATTCATGTAATATTATTGAGATCCATGAAGGAATAAGCTTTTAGTTTTGACAGCCATACCTTAAAATAGTAATCTGTGTGATATCAGTATTCTCCTGAGTCTATTCCCTTCATAGAAGAACGAATCCCTTTGTAATTCCCATCTTCGAACTAGACAGAATCTACTTTGGACATTTCAGCTCAGTTTACCAGAACAAACCAGACCTTTG
Organism: Erythrolamprus reginae; assembly: GCF_031021105.1. Classification (NCBI taxonomy): domain Eukaryota; kingdom Metazoa; phylum Chordata; class Lepidosauria; order Squamata; family Dipsadidae; genus Erythrolamprus; species Erythrolamprus reginae. The sequence goes on from NC_091950.1 coordinate 352,403,558, forward strand.
AAGTCATACAATTTATAGATCAAAGTGATTATTCTAGTTCTTAGAAATCAGCTTTTGAAAGGTTCAATTCAATAAATTTGTCAGATCTGCAGCATTAGTCCATTGCAATTCAATATACTATAGGTATCTGATGGGGTGTGAGAATATTTAAATAATGCTGACTAGCCGAATGGGGTTTCTGATTCAATTCAGTTCACATTGTCAACCTGGATGCATCTGCAGATTTAATTTGAATCAATTTACCCAAACAAATTTTGTTCACATATGTTTTTATAATTTGAATTAATGCAGAACCAGATCAATTCAGATCTATCCTAATGTTTAATGTCTACACTTGGCATTTGGTGATTGGTATTTGGTTGCACTAAAATTCATTTTAGAACTATGCAAAAGTAATTGTTTGCTTAAGACAAATTATTAAAAGGAAGATCGAGGTTAAACAAGGCAACTTTTGCTCAGGATACTTTGATTTTTTTTGGTAATTTTTGTTGTTTAAATTTTAAATCTTATTTCATTGGGAGAAGGAACTGGTGGAGAGCACTGGTATTACTTTATTTTTATCTATTCCATATGTCTCTGGCATGCTATAATTTTTCTCTTGCTGTCTCTGCTTTCAAAATCAAATAAAAAACAGGAGATGCCTACGACTATGAAAATCTCCTTATGGTGTTATTCTTTGGAATAGAAGGCTTCAGGGCATTCAAGAAAAGAAAAAGGACAAATACTTAAATCTCTGATCTCTTGATATACGCAAGCATCCTGCATGGCACTCCACTGTGCTCTACTTGGGGCTGCTCTTGAAGAATGTTCGGAGAGTCCAACTAGTCCAGCACACAGCTGCAAGTGCCGTGTTGGGCATACCCAGGTATTCCCACATTAGTCCAGCACTCCGTGAGCTGCACTTGTTGCCAATTAATAATAATAATAATAATAATAATAATAATAATAATAATAATAATAATAATAATAATATAATGAGTTTGTTCCAAGCATCAACTACATTATTATTATTATTATTATTATTATTATTATTAATTTTAGATTTGTATGCTACCCCTCTCCGAAGACTCGGGGCAACTCACAACAATAATAAAAAACAGTATTATAATGAAACAAATCTTATATTAAAAAAGAAGCATATAAAACCATATCATATTTAAAAACCAAACAACACTTACATACCAATCGTAAAATATAAAGAGCCTGGGGGAAAGGTGTCTCAACTCCCCCATGCCTGGCGGTATAGATGGGTCTTGAGTAGTTTACAAAAGACAATTGCTCTCCAAACGCAATCCAAGTGGTTGGTTATTACTTATAAAGGTCTACATGGCATTGGACCAGATTATTTGCATACTGTCTTCTGCCTCACATGTCCCAGTGACCGGTTAGGTCACACAGAATCGGCCTCCTCGGGGCCTCATCAGCCAAACAATGCCAACGGGGGGGGGGGGTCCACAGGGGAGAGCCTTTTCTATTGTGGCCCTGGTCCTCTGGAACCAACTCCCACCGGAGATCCGCATTGACCCTACTTTCCTTGCCTTTCAAAAGGTGTTAAAGACATATCTGTGTCGGCAGGCTTGGGGGCCATGAGCGATAGTTTTGCTCCGGCTATTGGTATGAAAGAGGGATGATTGATTGTTTTTTAATAGTGGGTTTTATCTACTTCTAATATTTTAATTGTATTTATTGTTACTGTGTCCATTTTTACCCTTATAAGCCGCCCTGAGTCTGCGAGGAGAAAGGCAGCCTATAAATCTAAACAAACAAACAAACAAACAAATAAATAAATAGCTTCCATTAGAATCTAACCAATCCTTCTCCTTCTCCCTGCATACTTGTTTATTTGCTTGCTTAACAGATTTATATTGATCTAGTTGCCAGAACCACTCTGGGCAATTAATAAGACAGTACAAACAATAATAATAAAAATGTGATAACAAAAACAAAAGCAGACATACAATGTAGCTATCAAACCATATCACACCTTTTCCCAAGATTGGTACATTTGAATTCCTAGCCTTGTTTTAATGCCATATGAAAAACCCACAGAATCTTGAAGGTGAAAGATCATTCTAGAATGTTTGTTTTTTGTTTTCGCACCGCATTCAAGTCTGTTTGCTTTGAAGGTGAGCCCTTTGACTACCAAAAGGGTGTTTTGCTTCTATTTTCCTTTGGATAAAGACAGTGTTTTTGACTTTTCATGTGTGTGTGTCTGCTTTTTCTACCTTTGCATTTAATAAGGGGCTCGTGCCGAGACCCTGGCAGAACATAGAAGGTGGTCACTGCAACATCCAAGGCATGCATTCTAGGTTCTGCTACATGACAATGAAGAGAACTATAGCATGCCCATCATTGAAGAGGGGAAGAGATGGGATGGATCCCACAGAGTTGGCCTTCTCCATTGGGTAAGCAGTGCTGGCGGGCAGGACCATGGGGAAGGGCCTTCTCTGTGATGGCCCCAGCCTTCTGGAATAAACTCTTGGACAAAGCATGTGAGCTATTTCTTCCTTTCAGTGGCTATGAAAGTACATCTATAGTAAGTAGAAAATAAAATTGAAAAAAAGTCAACAACATTTTTACAGAACTGCAGATAGGTTGAGATGGGAATGGCTGGAAGGGGAGGAGCTAGAGCAGGTATCCCTTGATGTGAGTGACATTGAGTTGACCACACCCACCCAGTAACATGACTGAGCCTCGCCTGCCAGGTCACATGACCATGAAGCCACACCCACCAACTTATGACCACCAAGCCCCACTCATAACGCCCACAGAACTGGTAGTCAAAAATCAGAATCAACCCCTGTGTATTATGGTATACCTACAGGTGTCAGCACTGCAGTATTCAGAAGTAATTGCACTTCCAGATAATCTTCAAGGGCAGCCTCCATGTACCACATTCATATTTTCTATCAAACTAAAGGAAAATAATAATGAAATGATTTGATGCTGACATTTTCACAGTGATAAAAAAACTCCTGCCTTTGTTCCCACAGGTTTTTTCGGAAGCATTCAGACAAGAAATATTTAAATGTTGTTAAATTGTCTCCCATCCAGTTAGAAATTCTTCTGAGTTTCAGGAAGATAGCTTGAAATTATGCATCTTCACATCAAAGCACAGTCCTTTCTCTCCATTTTAAAATGCTCTTAAAATGGCCACTGAATAGAATCGAGCAAAGAAGCATAACTTGAAAGCTGGCTACGGTACATCATCTCTACATTAAACATGAGATTATTGTTGATTCAGCTGCATTGTTTGGGGCTGATCCAGTCAAGCTCTGGCTGTATGTATCTTTTCTCTCTGATTTTTCTAGCTCTACAATGGAAATATCTGTGTGACCGAAGTAAATATCTGTAATAATTTGGGACTTTCGGAATATTTGCCATTTGCTTTCCTGCAGTCACTTCCCTCCCATTGAATCATGTTTAATGTATTCATCGGCACATTTCACACATGGTATCCTCTCCCTCCCCTTCTGCAGATATGACTTTTAGTATACGCGGCCGGGAATTGATTTTCCTTTGATGTATTGAATGCGAGATGTTTTGCCCTCTTAATGCTATCACTTTTCACACGAGACTTTGACACGTTTCATTGATTTTTGCACCATGTATGCTGCCCATTTCTTCCTAATTTAATTTAGGGGCTTGTTTCTCTTGCTCCAATTATCTTTAATAACTCTATTTTTAGGATTGCGCTTCATTTGTTCATTTTATGGAGGTGTTTTATGGCTTTCGACATACTGTTTGGTCTCCCATGTACAATTTTACAGCTGTGCACTGTTAGTTTGTACACAGATAATATAAGGATTATGGAAGCTGTTCCAACAAAGGAGCAAAAGCCTCGATGCATGTACAATGTGTGAAATCAGCAGACTTGGAAAAAAAGAAATCTGCTGAAATGGAAGGGAAAAAAATGTCTATAGATAGAAATGAAAGATTGTTCTGTGCATGATATTTTTTGTTAGCTTTAGCTTTCGGAAATCATAGTGGACGTGTAAATATAGGAGTAGTAAATACAAATAGATTTTGATTTCATTGTCTTTTATACTGTAAATCCTTAGGGTCCAGTCAGATTTATAGTTAATTAATTTACATTCCTGATAGATTGTGATTCATGGAAAAATATTATTTTGATTTTAAAATTATTATGCTGTATTTTGTGTATTCTATGTGTGTAGCAGGGCTGTTGCTAGAGAATTCAGCATTTCTGAGAATAGGAAACATTTATTTCCTATTTTTATTTTTCTTATAATTCTTGGGATAAAAACATAGAAACATAGAAGACTGATGGCAGAAAAAGACCTCATGGTCCATCTAGTCTGCCCTTATACTATTTCCTGTATTTTATCCTAGGATAGATATATGTTTATCCCAGGCATGTTTAAATTCAGTTACTGTGGATTTACCAACCACATCTACTGGAAGTTTGTTCCAAGCATCTACTACTCATTCAGTAAAATAATATTTTCTCACATTGTTTCTGTTCTTTCCCCCAACTAACCTCAGATTGTGCCTTGTTCTTGTGTTCACTTTCCTACTAAAAACACTTCCCTCCTGAACCTTATTTAACCCTTTAACATATTTAAATGTTTTGATCATGTCCCCCCTTTTCCTTCTGTCCTCCAGACTACAGATTGAGCTCATTAAGTCTTTCCTGATATGTTTTATGCTTAAGACCTTCCACCATGTTTGTAGCCCATCTTTGGACCTGTTCCATTTTATCAATAGCTTTTTGTAGGTGTGGTCTCCAGAACTGAACATGGTATTCCAAATGTGGTCTCACCAGTGCTCTTTTACAGTGGGATCACAATCTCCCTCTTCCCACTGTTATACCTCTAGCTATGCAGCCAAGCATTCTACTTGCTTTCCGTACTGCCTGACCGCACTGTTCACCCATTTGAAGACTGTCAGAATGGGTGACTGTTCACCCATTTTGAGACTACCCCTAAATCATTCTCTTCTGAAGTTTTTGCTAACACAGAACTGCCAATTCAATACTCAGATTGAGGATTCCTTTTCCCCAAGTGCATTATTTTACATTTGGAAACATTAAACTGTAGTTCCCATTGTTTAATGCAGAGAGAAGTTTGAACAATTATCAATGTATGGCAAAGCTTCTTCAGATTGCCAGTATTTGGAGACTGGGTTTCATATGTATCTCCTGATGACCAATCATACCAAATTAATCACATAAAACAAAAGAGATCTAAAACCATAGGAGTTTTCTCAGTGCAAAAATTTTACCACTGAATATTAAGAGATGTAAATGATATAATCTAAAAGTTTTACAATGGGATTCAATCAAATTATTTGATCTCTCGGTCTGTTTCACACGCAAAGATACAGGCTCTCAGCAACTCCTACTATTCACATACTGTACTCAGGGGTGGGATTCTATTGGTTCTGATCAGTTTGTGTGAACTGGATGCTCCGACAATTAGCTGGGAGAGAACCAGTTCACTGTGATGATGAGGTGGGCCTCCCGCACCAACCCCCATGGTTTACTGACTTATATCTTCTCAGCTAATGTTCTGAGTGAATTGACACATCTCTCCTGTATTTCTCCCCAAGAGTAATGCAGAAGTAAGTTTTTGTAAAACTGTGCATGTGTGTGCAGCGCCTGAAAGGTGCATGCACGTAATCACTGAACCGGTTGTTAAGCTGACAGAATCCCACCACTGACTGGACTCTACCAGCAATCAATCAGAATAGAATTAGAAGGGTCCTTGGAGGTCTTCTAATCTAATCACCTGCTCAAGCACAAGACCCTAAACCATTTCACACAAGTGACTCTCCTGTCTTTTCTTAAAAACCTCCAGTGCTGAAGAACCCACATCCCTGAAGGTAAACTGTCCCACTGGTTAATTGTTCTCAATGTTAGGTAGCTTCTCCTTAATTCCATAAATCCATTTTTTTTCTTGTCCTGTGCTCTGTTTCTTTGGAAAATAAGTTGACCCCCACTTTGTGGCAACCTTTCAAATATTAGAATACAGTAGTACCTCTAGATATGAGTTTAATTCGTTCGAGAAAGGAGCTCGTATGTTGAACAACTCGTATCTGGAACAAATGGCTTTAGACTTTGTTTTTCCCCTCCGAGATAACCAGAAGCAAGGATTCTTGCACCACCTAGTGGAAGCTCGGCTCGTATCGCGAATTTGAGCTCGGGTGTTGAAAAGAAATTTCGCTCCCGTCGTGGCTCGTAACTTGGAATACTTGCATGTGGAGCAGCTCGTATCTAGAGGTACTACTGTACTGTACTGCTATCTTGTCCCCCTAAGTTCTTCTTTTCTCTAGACTAGGCAAACCCAAAACCTGGAATCATTCTTTCTACGTTTTAGTCTCCAGGCCTTTAATCACCTTTGCTACTCTTCTTTGCACTTTTTCCAAAGTCTCAATGTTTTTGTAATGTGACCAAAACTGGATGCAAATTCCTGTTATTGATAGTTCTAGAACTAGACATTCTATGTGAGTCAAATGAATGCCAATATTTCCTCCTGCAAAGAAAGAAACTAACCCACATATTTTGAGTTATGGGACAACACAGAAAAATGAGAGGAAAGTGTTTCTGAAGAAGAAAACCTATTATCACAGTCTGGGGGTGGGGTGGGGGACCATGAGATTTATCAGTTTGAATTCCCTTATCTAAAATAAATAATAAATATATTGGAAACATAAGTAGAATTAGTACATAAGTAGAACTAGTACAACTGTAGACCTAGTACATAAAATCAAATTGAATTTAAAATTATAAACCAGGCAAGAATGCTTCATCAATCCTTCTTGAGGAAACAGTTGAGATTCTAAGCAGTCCAACATTCAATGGAGTTTTTCAAGTTCTGAATAACTTAGCATTAATAAAATCAGAAAATAGATAAGCAAGTGATATAGACAGGTAATGATTCGCTGCCCAAATCTGCAATTGGAAGAAGTTTGATATAGAGGAAATATGATAATTGGAAATGCTAAAGTAGTGAGTAGGAAATAGATGTAGACATTCATGGAACCAGCATTACTTAAGGGTCTTCTTGCAAGATACCATGGTTTTATGCAATAAAATAAAATAAATAAATCAGAATTACAATCCTGCTGAGAAATCCCTTGGGGAATTAGCTTCTCAGATTTAGTTTTATATTCAGTTATGTTACAAGCGGAATAACCCAAATGGATGCCAACATCATTTGCATCTATAATTTAATATGCTAAATGGATCAGTGAAGGGCTAGAATTTTTTTTACTACCACCATGGAGGTGTGGCTTATTTTGTGGGTGTGGCTTGCCAGCCATGTTACTGGGGGGGGGGGTTTAAAAATCATGTAATTGGCTTAAAGGTGGTCAATTTGACGTCACTCACATCAAGGGTTAGGGTTCCTGGCCTCTCCTGGCCTCTCCTAGCCTCAACAATTTCCCTATCTATTTGCTATTTACTATTACTGAACATCCAAAATATACTATTTAATTCTATGTATACATGCCATATGTGTACATACATATTACACACAGACACACAAAAATATACATTATCTACTGTATAAATTGTGTGTGTATGTACACGCTCTTCTAAAATTACACACATTCAACCTCATTTATTGCGATAGGAAAAACATACCCAGAGCCCAGGAGGAAAATAAAAGAAAAACAATTCAATTTTTTTCTACTGGATCCAGGTAGCTGACTGTACCCGTAGGAACCCATGGATTAATAACAACAATAACAAAAATTGGGCAAATAGTGGTAAGGAGCAGGCAAAAAATACAAACCTTGCAGGGCAACACATAATGTTTCTGACAATTCCAATAGCCCAAAAATATGACTGGGCGCAGTTTTAAAGAGGGCCAGTTGTTTGTTAGAGAGGCAGTTAGGTTTAATGGTTAAGCACTAAGCTAGAAATGAGAAGACTCTGAGTTCCAGTCTTGCCTTAGACACAAACTGAGCTGAGTAACTTTGGGCCCATAGATCCCTCTCAGCCCTAGGAGGCAGGTAATTACAAACCACTTCTGAAAAACTTTGCCAATAAAACTGCAGGGACTTGTCCTGGCAGTAACCAGGAGTCATAATTGAAGCCCCCTCCTACTTCCCCTCCTTTCCCCTTGAGCAACATGCCACGGACAATAGTCTCCATGGTTTGCAAGCATAAAAAAACAAGTGTAAAAATCCCCCTTATGGGACTGGAAATAGAGATGACTAAGTGCTGTCCATGATATATATGCAAGTGTGATGATGATGAGATTCTCAGAAATAAAAACTGGCATTCCTAATTTAACATTTAGAGTTGGATTGAATCTCTTTATATTCAGTCTAGACCTACAGGGCCTAATTTATTTCCTAGAGCTGTGATAGTGAACACAGATGGCATGCAGAGTCCTCTTTGTGGGCATATGGGCCATTGCCCTTTGGTTTCTGGTGAGCACGTATGTGCTGACCACCTGGTTTTCACATGCACCAGAGTGCCAGTAACCCAAAGACCATCTTGCTGGTGTGCATGTACACACCGGACACCTCATCTTTGGGTTTCAGGTGCTTTGGAACGCATGTTCATCCGCACATGTTCTGGTTTGGGCACTTGGTGTTGAAAAGGTTTGCCATTACTGGCCTAGAGTGATGAATTTATCATTCTTGCTTTCTCCTCCTCTTTGGATCAATGTGGAAGAAATTCACTCATTTTGGTAACTTCATATAACCACCCCCCACCCCCCAAAATGAAATTCTTACCTGACCTTATATCCTAGAACAGTGAAAGTGAACCTGTGGCATGCGTGCCACAGGTGGCACATGGAGCCATATCTTCTGGCATGCAAGATGTTGCCCTAGCTCAGTTCCAGCACATATGTGTGGCCTAACCAACTGATTTTCAGCTCACATGGAGGCTCTAGGAGGGAAGCCTCTGGAGCCTGGGGACAGTGAAAAATGGGCCTACCGGGCCCACCAGAAGTTGGGAAATAGGTAAAGTGACCAGACGTCCTGCTTTCAGCAGGACAGTCACGCCTTTTCATCATTTGTCCTGCGTCCCTTTGAAATATGTCTCACTTTTTTTCCTCCAAACTAGCCCCCTTGGGAAGAGGCTAGAGGGAGGAGATTCCAGGCTCTCCACTGCTGCCTCACCCTCCCCGCCCAACCCAGCTTGGCCAGAGGTCTCTGCACTTACTTCCAGCCAGCTGTGCAGGGTCTTTGCTCGCCCGTTTGCCCCAGTCTGCATCGTCCCCAGACGGGCCTAGTAGTGTCCCGGCGCTGCAGCCCTGTGACCTGGGAGGAGCTTAAGGACTGGCTGGGCCTCTGCTGGCTGCTCTTCCTTCCCAGCCCCCCACTACAAAGAGAAAGGCCAGCTCTGTGAGTGAGTAATGGGGCAGTGGAATGGGGGGGGGGTCACCCTTCCATCCCCCTCTACAGCTGGCCTTTTATGTCAGTCTTGAGTAGGGCGGTGTGTGTGAAAGAGCGGTGGAGGAACTTGGAGGGCGGGTCAGGGGTCTGTCTGGGTCTGCTGGGCAAAGAGTCCACGGGAGAAGAGAAGCACCTTCTGAGCCTTCGGACCTGCTTCACCCCTCCGCCTCCTCTCTCGCCTTCGCCTCCACCCAGGCACCATTGGGGCAGAAAAGAGAGAGGAAGAGAGAGAGAAAAGAGAGGAAGAGAGAGAGAGAGAAAGGGACAGAAAGGGAGTGAGAGAGAAAGAGAAATAGAATGGGAAGATGAGAGAGAGGGGGGGAAGGGAGGGAAGGAGGGAGAGAGAAAAACAGATAGAGGGAGGAAGAAAGAGAGAGAGAGAGAAAGAGAGAGCAAAAAAGAGAGGGAGGAAGAAAGAGAAAAAGAAAGAGGGATGGAGAGAGAGAAAGAAAGAGGAAGGAAGGAAGAGAAAGAGGGAGGGATAGAGAAAGAGAGAGAAATAGAGAGAAATGGATGGAGGAAGAGAGAGTGAGAGAGTGAGGTTTTAATTTTGCTAAAAAAAATTGGCTAAACTTTTTTTAGTCTCCCCACCCCGCTCAATGGTGTCCCTCTTTCCCAATCTTAAAATCTGGTCACTTCCAGAGGGTCTCCAGGAGGGGTGAGGGAGGCCATTTTTGCCTTCCCCAGGCATTGAATTATGGGTGTAGGTACTCATGCATGCACAATAGCAAGTGTATACATGCTTTTGGCCTCTGAAGAAAAAAAGGTTTGCCATCACTGTCCTAGAATATTGGAGGTAGTACATTTCTGTCTTTTAGAGGAGAGGGGGAAAGGGAAACATTGACTGCATGTGTTCAGGTGGTGTAAATCTGTTTCATAGTATGACCTTTTTGCATGACTGTAAAACTTTTAAACTAAAAAATCAATTCTGACATTCATTTTTAAGATATATTATTCAGAGATACGGATGGTCCTTTTTCTCCTTTTTTCCTTTTCTTTTGCTTATGTAGCATCCATACAATGTTGATGCTATCTTAATTAACAATGGAAAGTGTGGAGCATCTGATATTTTCTATATTGCCCAGCCATTTCCTGCCGCAGAAATATATATTGCCAAGACATTCAGTAGACATATAGTAGGTATATCATATTGTAACATCTTCAGTAGCACTTTCGAGCTTATTTTAAGCAGGCATCTTTTTTGCATAAAATGATACTGTTTAGCAGGGATCACCAACCCTTTGCATCTCAGGGACTACAAATTCATAATTTTAAATCTTGCAGATCATTAATACAAATGCAGCGCTGAGCTTACTGGAGTGTCTGTACTATCAGTGATGGGATGGGGTCCTTCAGGCATTCTACCCCTCTCTTTCCCCCCGTCTCTCTGTCTCTCTTTCTCTCATCTCTCTCTCTTTCCTGTCTCTTTATCTGTCTTTGTCTATCTCTCTGTCTCATTTATCTCTCTCTCTCTCATTCTCTCTCTCATTCTCTTTTTTTCTAGCATCCCATGGACTGGGCTAGCAAGTCAAGAGACTGCGGTACATGGAGGGCCAGAAGAAATGCCCATGAGATCTAGCAAGAGATGAAGCTTTGCTCCCACTCCGGAACATGGAGCAAATCTATATTCCCCACCCTTCTCTTCTCAGGCCAGGCAAGGAGTGACTGGGAAGGGAGGACAAGGGGTGCGAACAGACACTGGTAGGCTCAGCTAATAGGAAGCCACAGTAGGGGAAAGAAAGAGCCCAGAATTGCTGCTGCTTTGGCCTTCCTGTGCCCCTGTACACCATTATCTCATCCCGGTGAGCGAGTTGCAATTTGCACGTACCTCCTTCTAAGGCCGAGATTTCCAGCTGTACCCTGAGCTGCATCGGCAGTCCCAAATTCCTGCTCAGGCAGGGGGTTGGACTTGATGACCTGCATGGTCCCTTTCAAATCTAACAATAAGTAAGTAAGTAAGTAAGTAAGTAAGTAAGTAAGTAAGTAAGTAGGTAGGTAGGTAGGTAGGTAGGTAGGTAGGTAGGCAGGCAGGCAGGCAGGCAGGCAGGCAGGCAGGCAGGCAGGCAGGCAGGCAGGCAGGCAGGCAAGCAAGCAAGCAAGCAAGCAAGCAAGCAAGCAAGCAAGCAAGCAAGCAAGCAAGTAAATATTCCAGAGCTCTAGTCACAGAGCTGACCATTGGTCATCCCAGAGAAGCTCCTTCATCTAAGTGCACTGCAGACCACCAAACTTTTCTTATAGACCACCAGTAGTCTACAGACCATCAGTTGGTAACCTTTGCTTTAAAGTATCACTATCTTGTGAAGCATAGCAAATAATCCTGGTTTGAGCACTAGTTCAGCTACATTTCTTATTGCTGGAGAGACGGAGTAACGACACGGACACCAGAGCTGGATTTAAATTGGGTCATTTTTATTAACATAAATTTGCATAATTTATTCAAATACTTTGCATAAATTAGCATAAACAACTATGACCCGGAAATGGACCTGCAGGGTCAAACAACTACTTCCGGGGCGGAAATGACGTTATGCCAACAAACATTCCTGGGCAACTCATGGGCGTATCTCGATGCAAGTCCAGGTGAGGGCCAGGCCGTCACCTGCGACCTTTTTCTGCCATGCTGTGCATGAGGGGGGTCCCACCGGCTAACCCGAATCGGGGAATTAAAGGTGCAGGACCCAAAGACAGGTTCCCCCCAGCTGCTCAGGCAGAAACTCCCTCCATGAGCTTGCGGAGAACCTGTCAATCATCCCCAAAGATGCCCAAGGGAGAACGCGCGGTTGCTAAACCACCCCAGTTTTCCGCCCCTAACCTGCCTACCCAAATGACCAAAGGTAAGCCAATTAACCTAATAAATGCAAGCACCCCCTTAACCGCACATCCATCACCTCAGTGTGGAATGGGCGAAAAAACAGCTCTGCTAAGAGGCAGAACTGCAAAAAATTCCCATTCGGCCCCCTAAGGGCGACCCCTAAGCACACTGCAAAATAGTGGAGGGCGGGCGGGTGTCTGCTCAGATCTGCAGTCCGGGCGAAGGGAGAGCCCTGGGCCTGCTCGCCCTTATATAGGGCAAGCAGGCCCCGCCCGGACCAATCAGGAGCCTGGCCAATCAGGCCCTGATCTCCCGAGCGAAGTCTCGCATCGCGAGACTTCGCCCGGGATCCAAGATGGCGGCCGCCATGAGGGACCGTGTCTCCCGGTCCCTCCAGCAAAGCCTGCCAGCCGGGTAAGTCCGGCGCTGCCCTTGCTGGAGAGACGGAGTAACGACACGGACACCAGAGCTGGATTTAAATTGGGTCATTTTTATTAACATAAATTTGCATAATTTATTCAAATACTTTGCATAAATTAGCATAAACAACTATGACCCGGAAATGGACCTGCAGGGTCAAACAACTACTTCCGGGGCGGAAATGACGTTATGCCAACAAACATTCCTGGGCAACTCATGGGCGTATCTCGATGCAAGTCCAGGTGAGGGCCAGGCCGTCACCTGCGACCTTTTTCTGCCATGCTGTGCATGAGGGGGGTCCCACCGGCTAACCCGAATCGGGGAATTAAAGGTGCAGGACCCAAAGACAGGTTCCCCCCAGCTGCTCAGGCAGAAACTCCCTCCATGAGCTTGCGGAGAACCTGTCAATCATCCCCAAAGATGCCCAAGGGAGAATGTGCGGTTGCTAAACCACCCCAGTTTTCCGTCCCTAACCTGCCACAGGAGTGGGGGTCAGATCTCTATCTTGGCCCCCCGACTCCCCCCTCTAGCTGCGCCAGCTCACGCAGAGACCGCTGCAGGTCCTGTAAGAAAATGGCGTTCCCCCGCTCAGACAGGTGAACGCCATCGGCCCGGTAAAGCCATGGCCGGTCTATTGTGATAAGGGGAAGGGGCACTACCACTCCACCTAATTCCCTAACTGTTTTACCCATAGCCCTATTCACCCGTCGCCTAGCCCGGTGAATGGCCCTAAGGGAAGAGGTGTCCCTCCACCCAAGCCTAGGTAAACTGTCTGACCACACCACTTGCGTGGTGGGCCATACCTCACGAAGCCCTCGCAGGTCTTCGCGTGCCTGGATGATCAGCGCCAGGCCTCCCAGTGTGCACAGGTCATTGCCACCTAAGTGCAATACCAGCCACCTGGGTGCGGCCACAGGACGCTGCCCACCCAAACCCACGACCAACTAAGATCCCCAGGGGATCGAAGACCGCACCACATACGTGGCGAGCCACACAGCGTGAAGCCACCGCAGGCTTCCGCAAGCCTGGTGGGTCCCCAACCGACCCCCAAGCCGTACCGGTCCTTGCTCCAATAGCAAGACCAGCGACCTGGGCGCAGCAACAGGATGCCGCCCTCCCAGCACCACCTGGGCGCAGCAATGGGATGCCGCCCTCCCAGCACACATCCAGGCGCAGCAATGGAATGCCGCCCCTGGCACCACGTGGGCGCAATGGGATGCCGCCCTCCCAGGACCAACTGGGCGCAGCAATGGGATGCCGCCCTCCCAGGACCAACTGGGCGCAGCAATGGGATGCCGCCCCCCAGGACCAACTGGGCGCAGCAATGGGATGCCGCCCTCCCAGCACCACCTGGGCGCAGCAATGGGATGCCGCCCTCCCAGGACCAACTGGGCGCAGCAATGGGATGTCGCCCTCCCAGCACACATCCAAGGCGCAGCAATGGAATGCCGCCCCTGGCGCCACCTGGGCGCAGCAATGGGATGCCGCCCTCCCAGGACCAACTGGGCGCAGCAATGGGATGCCGCCCCCCCAGGACCAACTGGGCACAGCAATGGGATGCCGCCCTCCCAGGACCAACTGGGCGCAGCAATGGGATGCCGCCCTCCCAGCACCACCTGGGCGCAGCAATGGGATGCCGCCCTCCCAGGACCAACTGGGCGCAGCAATGGGATGCCGCCCCCCAGGACCAACTGGGCGCAGCAATGGGATGCCGCCCTCCCAGGACCAACTGGGCGCAGCAATGGGATGCCGCCCTCCCAGCACCACCTGGGCGCAGCAATGGGATGCCGCCCTCCCAGGACCAACTGGGCGCAGCAATGGGATGCCGCCCCCCCAGGACCAACTGGGCGCAGCAATGGGATGCCGCCCTCCCAGCACCACCTGGGCGCAGCAATGGGATGCCGCCCCCCAGGACCAACTGGGCGCAGCAATGGGATGCCGCCCTCCCAGGACCAACTGGGCGCAGCAATGGGATGCCGCCCTCCCAGGACCAACTGGGCGCAGCAATGGGATGCCGCCCTCCCAGGACAAACTGGGCGCAGCAATGGGATGCCGCCCTCCCAGGACAAACTGGGCGCAGCAATGGGATGCCGCCCTCCCAGCACCACCTGGGCGCAGCAATGGGATGCCGCCCTCCCAGGACCAACTGGGCGCAGCAATGGGATGCCGCCCACCCAGCATAGCGGTAGAAACGCCCGTCCCCACCGCACGCCCCGTCTCCCCCGCCAGACAATAAGGACCCAGCCGCCACGACGGCAGGGTCCCCACCCCCGACGGTACCGTGTTGCTGAGTGGTCTCGGAGCGCTCATGACCCAAAGCAACACCGTCGGTCCGTCCCGGCGGGGTTGAATAGAAGGGGACCAAAAAGGGAGCCCTGACCTAAGACCTCACCCCGGACCCTCAACTGGCCGTTCGTAGCCTAAAACAGGCCGTCGACTGCCAGCGGTTGGCATCCCCGAATCCTCAGTATCGAGAACGCCGTCACCGCACTAGAGGCGGCGCCACTGCGGAACGAGCGTTCCCACAAGCGGCGGGATCCACGCTTGGCCTGCCAAACCCTGTACTCCAAAACCCGCCCGACTAAGGCAATGAGATGGAAGGCCAAAAAGGACCTAGCAACCAGCGATAAGGCCCTGGCCAGCCGTCCCGCATCTTACTATGCGGAACTCACCATAAATCCACAAACCAGCCCCGCCTTAGACAAAAGGCGAGGCCGGCCACCTGGACCTCAAAGTCCTAACTGAAAGGCCACACTGCCCAAACTGGACACAAATATGGCCAGGTACACAACTGGGGCAGGCCAGCTATAGGGTTAACCCGTATCCTGCCTGAACTCCCCGAACTCTGCACCCGTCTGCTGGGAATCCCCCAGAGTGCCAGGCACCACGGAGAGGGCCATAGCCCAGCAGACCCTTACTCTCCTACGCCCGGGAGCCCCCCCCCAGACTACAAAGGTGGCCGGGGAACGCATCCGACGACTCCCGGGCCCACGGGCCAGGGTCCGAAACCTGGACACTGACCACGGGACAAGGCATCAACGACCCCGTTATCCACCCCGGGGACATGCCTAGCCAAAAACAAACGCGTTTAGGGACAAGGACCTGTGCACACAATGGCGGACAAGCCGCAGGACCCTGTCGCTCGTAGAGGACAGGGCATTCACCACATGGACAACCGCTCGGTTGTCACCAAAAGTGCACGGTCTTGTCCCTAAACTGCTCCCCCCAAAGCTCTAAGGCCACTACTAAGGGGAAGAGCTCTAAAAACGTAAGGTCCTGAACCAACGAAGAGGCACTCCATTCCGGAGGCCATGCCTATTAAACCTAACCCAGAAAGCCCACCACACGCCGAGGTCAGCCCTGACCCCAGCGCAAAGGCGGGTATGATGATGGAGCAAACGGAGCCCCTTCATCGCGTCGTACAACCTCCTGGAAAGAACCCTACCCGGAACAGCCACCCGACAGGCAAAATTAAGAATGCCTGCCAATTCCTGAAGCTGCCGTAGGGTAACCTTCCGGCAGCCCAGCACCTCACCAACTTTCTTCTGCTCTTAAACAACTTCTCTAGGGGCAATCTGGAAGATTGCACCTCCGAGTCCAATTCAGTACCGAGGAAGGTAATCTTGGTGGTGGGGCCCACGGTCCCCTCAGAGGCTAAAGGCCCCCCCAACAGAGCGCAAAGGGCTCCGAAGTCCAGCATTAGAGCAAAGCATTGCTCTAAACGCGCAGGCCCCGCCAACAAGAATCCATCAAGGTAGTGAACGACCGATCCCAGACCGCTGTGCCTCCTGAGCGACCACTCCAAGGTGGTGCTAAAACTCCCAAAGAGAGCATGAGACAGAGCAGCCAATTGGCAGTGCCCTGTCCACAAAAAACCCACCTTCACAATGGAAGCCCAGAAGCCCGAATCCGTCTGGGTGTATGGGGAGGAGCCGGAATGCCGACTCAATGTCGCATTTTCCCCTAAGGGCTCCAACCCCACACTTCCTAACCATGGTCACGGTCGCATCAAAGGATGCGTACCGCACCGAACCAAGTTCGTCAGGAATGAAATCATTCACTGACTCCCCCTTAGCAAAAGACAAGTGGTGAATCAACCTAAATTCACCACTCGCCTTTCAGGGGACCACCCCGAAAGGGGACCCCTCCCATGCAAGGGATCCTGAATCCCTGAAAGAAACCTAGCAAGAGAGCAGCCGCTCTCGAGCGAGGGTGGTAGTCCCCCAACCAACCCTCGAGCGTGCTTACATACCTGGGCAGGGCCCATTTTCCCCCAGTAGGTGGGGTTTGTACCCTGGACCCCCTCCCCTCGCAACCGTCCCCTTTTAGGGGCGGGCAAAAGGGGGCGGAGGCACTACAGCCTGCGTCGGCAGGGTCTGAACCCCCCGCCCCTGACACCAGGCCATAGCAAAAAGCTGCCCAGGGGCCCGTGCCCCCGCAGTAGGGGCCGGTGGGGGGCCAAACCTGATTACAGGTGCCCCCCCAAAAAACCCCCAAGAAAACCAGGACCGGGTGGCCCCTGTAATCCCCCCAACAGGACCCACCGGGGGGGGGGCCTTCCTAGCTACCCTGGCCAAGGGCCTCATCACCTTCCTAGGCTACCAAACATTTAAATAATTAATGTTTGACTAGAACGGTGTTACTGAAGTTTGACTACGACTTTACTGAAAGAGTAGTAGATCCTTGGAACAAACTTCCAGCAGACTTGATACTAATCCCCAGAAACAGAATTTAACATGTTTGGATAAACATATATCCATCCTGAGATAAAATACAGTCAATATTATAAGGGCAGACTAGAGGGACCAATAGGTCGTTTCCTGCCCTCTGTGTGTCTATATAAATATATTAAATAATAGTAACCACAATTATCAATATCATTGTGTATGTTTTGTTTTACACCAGTTCTATGTTTGAACAGAAATGAAACCGGGGCCGCCCAGGCCCCAAAAGAGGGCAGCAAATGGCCGCAGCCCACACGGGCAGCGCAGCAGCAGGAAGCTGCCGCCAAGGGCCTAACTGCCCTCCAAACGGGGCCCCGAATGGGGGGGGGACGCACACGCGAGCCCTCCGCCCGACCCCCACCGTTCCCAAGCTCCAATAGAGGGGCCAACAGCCGAAGACGGCACAGGCCCAGCCTCACCGCTGGACCCGAAGCCCCAACCGCTCCACGAGCCTCCGATGAGGCTCTCAAGATGGCGGCCGCAACACGCGGCCGCCTTTCCGAGCCTGAGGAGAGACCGAAGGCCTCGGAAGGGCTGCTCCAGCTGCTCACACGAGCTGCAGCCTCTTCAAGCCTCCGACGAGGCTTCCAAAAGCGGCGGCCGCCCACGCGGCTGCCGAAAGGACTCCCCGAGCAGACAACCATGTGTCTGCTCAGATCTGCAGTCCGGGCGAAGGGAGAGCCCCGGGCCTGCTCGCCCTTATATAGGGCAAGCAGGCCCCGCCCGGACCAATCAGGAGCCTGGCCAATCAGGCCCTGATCTCCCGAGCGAAGTCTCGCATCGCGAGACTTCGCCCGGGATCCAAGATGGCGGCCGCCATGAGGGACCGTGTCTCCCGGTCCCTCCAGCAAAGCCTGCCAGCCGGGTAAGTCCGGCGCTGCCCTTACTGAAATGTGTTGATTTGAAAGGCTGATTTCCAATATTTCAGGAGGTTTGAAACAGCACAAGAACATGAATCTCAGAAAGACATGCAACTATTCTACACATAATTTCATTTTCATTTTATTTTAAAATAACCTTTTGCTCTTTTGTTTAAATGGAATGGTTGAGGGAAAGAGAATGCAGTGGAAGGAACAATAAAATCGAAACAAAATTATTGATTGTTCTTGGCTTTATGATTCCTTAAGTATTTTGGATGCGGTTGAAAAGCAAAAATAGTTATTGACAAATCAATGGGTAATGGGAAAGTTCTGTTTTGACTTTTCTCTCATTAGAATTTTAGCCAGATTGGTGGGAGATGTGTTGCCTCTAGATGTATCTTTGGTGTTTCAACACCTGTGACCACAATGAAAGCTGAGAAGAATTGGAAGGGATTCTTCTTGCAACACAGACAATACACCCCATAAAACTTTTCTTTCAAGTGTTGGCTGTTTACTATTTTTCAATCTATTATTCCATTATTTCAGTCTCTCACATCAGAGCATCTTTCTCAAGAGAAGAGAGAACTGTAGAGTAATAAGAGAAGGTGCATTAAAATGGACTTGGAAACTATATCTAAATCCACATATACATGGTATAATGTAGTAAGATTTTCATTTTGCCTAAAACAAAAAGCGTAATTTTTTTCATTGGAAAATAAGGAACAGAGCAGCTGTGACAGGTGCTCAATGAAATAGTATTTATTTATAGAACCTTTCCTCTACGGAGTTCAAGGCAGCAAACCTACACTTTTATATTTGCAAAAATTCTGTAAAGTAACTAGACTGAGAGAGTATGTCTGGCTCAAGGTATCTCCAAAGAGATTATAGGATTTGAAACCTGGGCCTCTCAAGCTTTAATATAACTGCTTTGTGGTCAGATCACTTCTGATATAATGGGAACATGATACAGATTTACTGGAAATCTGAGGGACCTGTGATAAAAGGTGTAGAACCCAATGATAAAACCTATGGAATATATGTGTTATTGTTGAAAGAAATATGAATAATTTGCCATAATGATTGCATCAATCTTGCCTTATTCCATTAGATGATTTTAAATATATATATTTTCATCATCTGGATTACACTAATCACATTTCTCATTTCCTTTTATCAAATTTATATTAAATTAAATATTAAAAACTTTATATTCTTTTTCAAACCATTCATAAAATTTAACCCAAACTTTATAGAACTCCAAGTCCTTCTTATTTTTAATTTTCATTGTCAATCTATTCATTTCTGCACAGTCCATTATCTTCTTAAATACTTGTTTCACTTTCCAGTTTTGAGCATATGCTATTCGAGCAGCTGTTACTATATGAACAATTAAATGTGTTTCTTCCTTATTAAATTTCTCTGGCTATATGCCCATGATTCTGGAGGAATGTTATGCTGCTGTTTAACTCCATCTCTTCTTTGAGTACTGCAGATGCTAGTTTCATATTACATGCTATGAATGCATGTACCTTCATGCATTCATAACATGTACCTTCAGCATACAACTGGACAGCCAGGGAGAAAATGTTGGCTTCACTATGGAAAGCCTAGAAAGGAATATGGATTTTACATCTTCATGGAACAGCTAAAATAAAATATTTACTTCTATTTCATAGCATATTGGTTGGAACAGTGTTAACAATGTTGGGGTTTAATGGGTTACATGTGTATGAAATGTTCTTTATGCCACACTCATAGTGCTATAAAAGCATATTAAGTAGATACAGACTAGACCCATCTTTGAAGGAACAACAAAGATAATTACGTTGCTGCAGGCTAAAACGTATAAAAAATGGTTGCTGGAATTGGATATGCCTAGTTTAATGAAAAGAAGGATGGGGTGATGTAATAATAGTGTTCCAATATCTTAGGAGTTGTTCTAAAGAGGGAGTCAATCTGTTCTTCAAAGCACATGAAGGCAGGACAAGAATCAATGGATGGAACATAGAACCAAATCAAAGAAAGAAGCAACCTAGAACTAAGAAGAAATTTCCTGACAGTGAGAACAATTAATCAGTGGAACAACTTGCCTCCAGAAAATGTGAATGCTCCAACACTGGAAGTTTTTAAAGAAGATGTTGGATAACTGTTGTGGTTAGCTCTGGCCCAGCTCCTGCCCCAAGGACTGTGGATGTGGGGGAGACATCCACATGCCGCAGGCCTGTTTGCTCCTGGTAAAATCTGCTGATGAAGGCTCCTCTGACCAAGAAGACATGAGTGACAGGGAGGAGGAGAGTGTGTCAGACAGCTCAGAAGGAGATCAATTATCTAGCTCCTCCTTGGATTCGGAACAAGAGTTAATGATACAGCCATGTATGTGGAGAGCGATGCATAGGCAGCAACAACTGAGAGATTATTATCAAAGAAAATGAGGCCACCTGTGGTTGGGTGGGGCTGTGGTAATTAGTGAGGCTGCTATAAATAGCAGCCTGTGGGTTTGGCCATTGTGGAGGATTATCTGATCATTGTGTTTTGTGCCTGCCTTGCTGACTTTGACCTTTGTGTGCTGATTTTTCCCAGCTTTGAAACTAAACCAGAGCAAAGTGTGTTTCACTTTGTGAAAGAAGAAGGACTGTGAATTGCCTCACAGCTGCAAGCTAAGTATCACAGAACTGATAAGGGACTTGTACAAATTACCAGTTTGTTTGGAGACAAGTGCTGTTTGCTATACAAAAAGAGCGCTTAGTTTATTTGAATTTTTGGTATAAAGAACATTGTTTTGAATTTTCAAACGTGTGTGTGTCTGAAATTTGTATCTGTGAATTTTAGGGAGGATTCTACCAGAGAGCTCGACAGAACAGATAACCATTAGCTTAAAATGGTATAGGAAGACTTCTGAGGTCCCTTCAAACTCTGTTATTCTGTGTTTAAGTGAAAGAAAACAACCTATGGAAGGCATTGGAGAAGAATGATTCGTGAAATACAGTTGCATCACTGAAAATTTTTGCCTTATTGGGAGGAGGGTCTACTTGTTCAAAACTCAAGGGTCATCAACTATTAGAGGAAAAGAGGGCAAAATTGGAGTTATTATTATTATTATTGTTGTTGTTGTTGTTGTTAATGTTGTTGTTATTATTATTATTAATAATATTAATATTTATTATTATTTATTAGATTTGAATGCCGCCCTTCTCTGAAGACTCGGGGCAGCTCACAGGACAACACAACAACAATGAATCAGGATGGGAGAATAAATTGAATTTAATATTAATAATAATGAAATATATACAGAATAAGAATGATTTATAAAACATGAATGTTCTAATATTAAACTCTAGAAAAGTAATTTACAACCCAAAGACTGCATATACAACCTATTGAATTCATTGCTGAACTATTGTTTCATCACCAGTTGTTTTATTGCCTACTCCATTGTGGCTCTAAAGACTCCATTGTCTTTTCTTTCATACATAAGCTTACTTTTGCAAATAAGAAAAGCACCTTACTTTCTATGATTAAATTGCCAAATTTCAATGGCGCAGGTAGTGACATGCTTTTCTGACATTCCAATGTATTTACTCTTGAAAACTAATGCTATTTTTAAAAAGAAAAACCTGATTCCCCGTGTGATAGAATACACCACTCCCTAAAATCTCAGTCCCATCCTTCTGCATATTCTCATTTTGCATCATGATTCATAGTGGTTCATTATCCTCTCTTAGGGCTCAGCAAAATATGATATGTGGTCAAACAGTAATTAGCTAACCCAGTAGCATAATTAAAACTTTTCCATAGTTGAAATTACTAAGATCTATTATCAATGGCAAAACATCAGATCCAGTTGGAGGTGATTATTTTTTTATATAATGGAATAACAAGAAACAAGGTCAATCTTTTTTGTTTCAACTGTTGATAAAAGCAGACATGCCAATATTCAAAGTTCCTGGAGCTAATCAAATGTGGTAGCCTTGATTGATTATGTGCCATCAAGTTGTTTTCAACTCCCAGAGGTCACATAAATTTTCTCTATGACAGTCTGTCCCCAACCTGGTCTTTCCCTTTTTTATCAATGCCTCTTCTCCAAGCTGATTTCAGGTGAAGAGTAGTGATGGGCGAATCCAACGGTGTTCGGGTTCTGCAAGTTCAGATGAACTTTACGCAAAATTCTGCCGTATCCGAACCGAACTCGAACCCGTACGGGGAATCCCTCCCACAAAGAGATTCCGGGGGCGGAGCTTTGATGTCACCGGCAGGTTGCTAAGGACGCCAAGGTGATCACTTCCTGGATTACATCCTTAGCAACCTGCCGGTGATGTCAAAGCTCTGCCCCCGGAATCTTTTCGTGGGAGGGATTCCACAGCTCCTTCAAAGGGAGCTCTTCACATAAAAATAAACATTGTTATTTTTACGAAAAAGGACGCCGCAGTGGCACTGCAACCAAAGGGCGGTCCTTTCACGTAAAAATAAACATGTTTATCATCCATCACTAGTGAAGAGTGTCACCATCCTCCAAGTTCTAGATTCAATTAAAAAATTATAGTCTACGGAGAGGGTCAGCATACAAATCTAATAAATTATTATTATTATTATTATTATTATTATTATATTAAGTTTAAAGTGTGTGTGTGTGTGTGTGTGCGTGTGTGCATGTGTGTGAAGTCTTCTGAGTCAATGTTGACTCTTGGTGGCTGCCTAGACAAGTTTCTTCTCGTCTTCTTTCTGTAGTGGACTTGATACGATCAGCAAAATTTGCTTTTTTAGTTGCAGTTATAATTACATCAAATTATTAGTTATTTTAGTTGTTTGTTTGTTTGATTGGATTTCTATGCCACCCTTCTCTACAAAATCAGGGCAGCTTGTAATAAAATAATAAAATGCAATACAATATAATGACTAAAACCCAACCTAACACTAAAACTAATTGTTAAAACCCCAATAGCATAAAAAAGGTATTCTCTCAACAATCACATCTACAACCAGAGCAAGATGTAAGGGTCAATGGCCCCAAGCCTGCTGACAGAGTTTTTAAACCTTTGTGAAAGGCTAGGAGGATGGGTCTGGTATGGATCTCTGCAGGGAGTTGATTCTACAGGGCCGGGGCAGCCACACAGAAGGCTTTTTCTCTAGGACCCACCAGCTGGCATTGCTTAGCTGTCAGGACCTGGAGAAAGCCAACTCTGTGGGACCTGACTCACCGCTGGGATAGTGAGGCAGAAGAAGGTCCTGTAAGTAACCTGGTCCTAAGCCATGTAGGGCTTTATAAGTCAAAAACAATATTTTATTTTTTTAAAAAAATTATTGATTTAAAATACATATATACACATTTACAAAAATAAGATAAATGGTCAAATCATAAGTTGAAACAAAGCAAAACTAACACATACTAACAAACAGACAAACAAACAAACAAAGAAAAATAATTCTAGTGATATAGTTAATTACTTATTTAAGTACCCTAAATGATAATAACAATAACAATAAACAAATAACATAATGTATAATATTTATACTTAAATTCCCTTGAGGGGGAAAGTTGTAAATCATCTTATAATTTCAAATTATCTTCTGGTGAAGTATATCATATCATCGCATCGGTATCTACTATTTTTTTCCTTTTGGTTATCCATATGTTTTTAATTATTTTTATTTTCTTATCCGCCTTCGTACATTCTTATTTAATTCATTTAAATTCATACAAATTTTTCCTGAAAAATTACTGTATATAGATCTTTTGTGATTTGTTATATCAAAAAAAAAGGATATAAAGTATTACTATTGTTGTATTTCAATTTAAGTTTTGTTTCTTCTCTTAAACCAATCATAGAAGTACTTCCAGGTTTTATAGTGGTCAGAGTCTTCTTTATTTTTTAATTTAAGAGTTAATGCGTCTGATTCTGCACAGTCTAATATTTTTTTTAATATCAAAGCATCATCAGGAGGTTTGGGTTATTTCCATTGTTGGGCAATTGCCATCCTAGTTGCAGTCAATATATGTATTAATAAATAATATTTATTTTTGTCTATTTTTTGGTCTATAATCCCAAGGAGGAATGCTTTGGGTCTTCTATTTATCTTGATTTGTAACATTTCTTTTATCCATTTTTGTATTTTAATCCATAAAAAAATTAATTATTGGGCAAGTCCACCAAATATGGTAGTAGGTCCCCTTTTCCTGGCATCTCCAACACTGTGGGTTTATTCCTTTATATATTTGTGATAATCTTGCCGGGGGGAGATGCCATCGGTAGTACATTTTGTATAGATTTTCTCTAAATGCTGTTGATCTCGTCAACTTATAGTTTTTGGTCAACAATATTTTAAATTGCGTCCGGAGATCAACTGGCAACCAATGCAGCTCATAGAGTGATGGCAAGATCTGTGCATGCCTACCCTGTTTTCCCCCAAAATAAGTCACCCTTGAAAGTAAGACGTGGGAGACATTTCGCTTCACAGCATTCCCGAACAGAACATATATAACACTGCTGTCCATAAATTGCATCCCAAAACGCTGCATCAATCAGATTTAAAGCACATCCAACAGGGCAGTAGTACATAATGGTACGGTAGTAGTAAGAAATTCTTGTTAGGATTCACAGTTTGTGCAGTTATGCTGGTTTGTGATGACAACAACTGTACAGTATATAATAAATGTTCATTTTTTTGTTCAGCAATAAATGTGAATTCTTCTTCATTGAACAAAAATAAGACAACCCCTGAAAATAAGATGTAGCACATCTTTGGGAGCAAAAATTAATATAAGACACTGTCTTATTTTGGGGGAAACAGGGTAGCAAGGCCCGTTATTGCTCACCCGGCTGCAGTTTGCACCAACTGTAGTCTCCGAATGTTCTTTAAAGGTTGCCCCATGTAGAGGGCATCGCAGTAGTCGTTTCTCGAGGTGATGAGGGCAATATATGGGTAAATACCTGGGCCTAAGTTCTGTTCATCAACTATAAAACATCAACATGGTGTCTGAAATACCTACATCTAACAAGATATATCTAACATCATGGTGAACAGAAAAGCTTTGAGTGCTCTTCTAAGGACCAGTCATTTTCATATTTTTAAAAAACAAATAAAAAAATTAAGCTTTATTCAAACACCCCCCCCCCCCCCCATTAAAGCCTTTATAGCACTTAAAAGATGAAAATCTGCCAAAGCATTTTTAGAACTTTTTCTCTGTCTAGGTGCTAACATTCTAATCAGCGGCAGCTTCTTGACAATTGTGCTTGAGGAAAAAAAAGTCAAATATGCATTCAGTCATTTAAAGGCAAATTTAATACAGTGAGAGTTATTGTAGCACCTCCCGGATATTTAATTTAGCCACGGAGTGAGTGAAATCAGTTGCATAAAGAATTGGATCAAAGGATAAAATTGCCAGCATTCTGTCATCTCCTATTATCTGCCTTGTTCTTCTCAGTATAATACCAGCTACTTGCTGGGCCTAGTGCTATCTTTTCTGCTGCAAAGTTGTGTTTGTGTGTTCTTTAAACAATTTATTCTTATCTAAGTTTTAAATGAGATTCCCACATTGCAAAACTTTAGGAATTCTGAGAGTTATGACAGAAATCTTTGTTGGCAGGTTCTCATTTTTTTAAAAAAAATGTATTGTTATTAAGAGTAGATTAGCTCTCTCTCTCTCTCTCTCAAAAAACCCCCCAGTTATCCACTTAGATGGCAGCCAAGAGTTTTCTAACTCTCCTTGCTGCCTTCAAGTGGCTACCCGTATTATTGCAGCCCAAGTATAGGAGCCCCATGTTTCACTCTCAGATGGCATGAAGTTACCTCACTAATAATTTTAAAACGGCATATCTATCATCTTCCTGTCATGCTCAGCTAAGATTTCCTCTTCTTCTGCTATAAATCTGACCATGTAAACAATCTATGATGCTTCATAGATGCAGCCATCAAAACAATTAGGATCTCCTATCATTCATTAGCTATTATCAGCTCCAACAGGTATCTTCTCTCTCCTCCACATGATGAGCTCTGATCTCCATAACCATTTTACCTGTGCTGCTAAATGGACCAGACAACCATCTAGGCCTAGGCCCAACAGCCTAGGCCCATA
Organism: Erythrolamprus reginae; assembly: GCF_031021105.1. Lineage (NCBI taxonomy): Eukaryota > Metazoa > Chordata > Lepidosauria > Squamata > Dipsadidae > Erythrolamprus > Erythrolamprus reginae. The sequence goes on from NC_091950.1 coordinate 352,429,820, forward strand.
ATGCTTGAGTGCTTCTGTTCTCTCCCTCTTTCTCTCTAGGTATATTGTCAATCCCTTTGACCATTCCATCTGAAGGCTGTCTTAATTTTTTATCTTCTTTTCCAATTAGGCTGCTACATGTTGGAGAATGGCCTATCTCTTCCTCATATTCACACATGTATAGCAGATTAATACAGCCACATATTTTAGCCAAATATAAATATAATCATATCACATTTAAAAAAATAGACTTGCAATGCCGTTTTACAATACAGAATAGATATCTTACTAAAACATCCCTCCCCCCCAAAAAAGCATATGAAGTGCTTAAAATGTTCTTGTAAGAAAACATTTACAGCTAGCTGAATTGACCCTGAATGGTGAGGGTAGGAAGACTCAGTCAACAATTTGTGGCCTAGAAAACCTAATTGTGTTTGATTTGTATTTACCGCTGACCTAGTAGGTAAGAATAAATAACAGGATCACACTTATAGGTTTATCTAAAATAGTCCAATGTTAAATACTAATTTCCACTCTTTCTGCATTTTTCTTTGTTTAGCCTTTATCTTTCTTTGCCATGAGCTAAAGATATATAAGCCTTGGTTCTGTTTATGTTTATGGCCTCATATCAACATAGCAAAGTTTTGCTGGAGTTCATGATACACTATATTATTATTGTGTGAATGCAAATAAAATTATGTATCTTCATGGTTACTTTAGGTGAGATAGGTTTTGGTAATAACACTAGCTAAAAGAGATTCTGAATTAAGGGGGTTTCCTTTTTTATAGTAGGAGCCAACTTATCTTTTTTGTTTATAGTTGGTGGAAATCTTTGATTCATTTGCTGTTTGGCAGCAGGATTTCTAGAAAATCTGTAAGGTCACAGGAATATGTCATCATCTGCATCGGAGGTGAGTTTTAGCAGGTTCTGACCAGTTCCGGAGAACCGGTAGCCAAAATTTTGATTAGTTTCAAGAACTGGTAAATACCAGCTCTAACTGGCCCCACTCCAATGGTGGGCTATGAGCCACAACACTAAATTACGCTCGCTGCCGTGACTTGTAAGTTCTTGCAGGACCAGCGCGATTTTGCTGCTGCACCTGTGGAGGAAGCCTCGCGGAAACATGGGTGCAATTTTGCTACCTCCACAGGTGCAGCAGCAAAATTGCTCTGGTCCCGCAAGAACTTATGAGCCACAGTAGCGAGCGCAATTTAGTGTTCTGGCTCATAGCCCACCACTGTCCCACACCCACCTATTCTCTGCCTCCTGAGTCCCAGCTGATCTGGAGGAAATGGGGCTTTTGCAGTATCTCTCCCTTGCCATGCCCACCTAATAAAAAGTTTTGAATCTCACCACTGATCTGCATGCTTGTCTTGAGATTCCAGAGCCCTGGTTATTTTAATTTTCATCTGGTAGAATAGTAATAGCACTTAGACTTATATACCACTTCACTGTACTTTATAAGTGGTTTACAAGTGATTTACTTTCTAAGTGGTTTACAAAATCAGCAGCCTCAACAATCTGGGTCCTCAATTTACCGACCTTGGAAGGGTGGAAGGCTGAATCAACCTTGAGCCGAACTGCTGATAACTGGCAGTCAGCAGAAGTACCCTGCAGTACTGCATTCTAACAAGTGCACCATAGAGTAGAGTAAAAGTAAAATCCTGCACCTAGGCAAAAAAACCCTTCCATAACATGCATACAAACTGGGCGAAACCACACTCACCATAAGTGACTGTGAAAGGGATCTTGGAGTCTTGGTGGATAACCAGCTAAATATGGGCCAGCAATGTTCAGCAGTGGCTAAAAAAGCCAACACTATCCTAAGCTGCATGAACAGGGGGATACACTCCAAGACCAGAGAGGTAATAATACCACTCTATAAGGCCCTGGTCAGACCGCACCTGGAGTATTGCATCCAGTTCTGGTCACTACACTTCAAAAGAGATATAGAGACTCTGGAAAGGGTCCAGAAAAGAGCAACTAAAATGATTAAGGGACTAGAGACCAGGCCATACGAGGAAAGGTTGCTGGAACTGGGCATGGATAGTCTAGTAAAAGAAGGGCTAGGGGAAACAGATAGCTGTATACAGGTACTTAAAGGGTTGCCACAGAGGGGAGGGCATCACACTATGTTCCAGGGCACCAGAGGGCCAGACGAGGAACAATGGTTGGAAGTTGACCAAGGAAAGATTCAACCTGGAGATAAGAAAGAACATCCTGATGGTGAGAGCGATCAACCAGCGGATCCCTGCCAGCGGAGGTTGTCAACTCCCCAACTTTGGACATTTTCAAGAGGAGATTGGACTGCCATTTGACTGGGGTGCTGTAGAATTTCCTGCTTAAGCAGGGGGTTGGACTCGATGACCTGTAAGGTCCCTTTCAACTCAAATAAATAAATAAATGAATGAATGAATGAATGAATGAATGAATGAATAAATAAATAAATAAATAAATAAATAAATAAATAAATAAATAAATAGCAGAGCAGAGCAGAGCAGAGCAGAGCAGAGCAGAGCAGAGCAGAGCAGAGTAGAGGAATATTGTGAAATGAAAAGTCCAAATTCTTTAGCTATCTATAAATATTTCCATTATATTTAAATTTTGCCTTTTCTCCTAGAGCTTAAGGCAGCTTACAGGGGAGTCAACTTGTATTTTATCCTCAATGAAATATGTTTTTTTTAATTGTCCATGGTTGAAGGTTTATTTTAACCTGGTCTTCATAATCCCTAGTTTAAATATGCCTTAACACTGTGCCAGGCTGCCTCTTAATAACATTATAATGAAAGAACCTTAATGGATTCCCTTTTCTTTCTTCTTCTCTCCCCCAAAACAGAGATGCTAGCATTACTCACTAAATAAGACAATACAACAGAGTGAATTTCTACTGATTCATACATCTATAACCATCACCACTGCATTAACTTTAATAGTTTATTCTGGAGACTGAGCAGTCAATCTCTCCTTTATTAAGCTCAAGAAACCAGATTTGAATCTACAAAAAGATGCAGCTCAAATATGTAAACAACAAATTGGCATTGTCTTTGTTTATGGTCTGGATATAGCATGTGTTCATTTATCTGTGCGTATGAAAGGAAAGGGAATCCCTATAAAAATAAAAGCCACCTTTAGCTGGATGTTTAATTTCTGTTGTACTTGAGGGTCAGCAAGGGGTAAGTCCTGTGGAGACCACCATCTCTTAACCTCTGTAATGTATGTTTAAAATGAAAAGAAGGTGTATTTAGCAGACATCCTTAGACATGTGCCTTAAATCACATTTAGACAGCTGCATGGTAAAATTAGTTGCTCTATTAACAATTTAGAAATACTTATGGCAGAAAGGTCTTCTGTTTTATCTCCGTAGGGCTGAACTCTACCTGGTTGAGTGTTTCCTGCAAATATTTGGAAGAAAGTATGGTGTTTGATTTTTTTTAATGGTTTGGTTTCTCTTAATTGCTTTACATTGGGAAAGTGAATTTGGGGGGAAAGCATTATTCACTGTTTTTCACTTGTTATATTAAAGGTGATATTTGTATGCATTTTTTTCTTAGATCAGGAGTCATCAACTCATGGCTCTGGAGTCGCAAAGGCCTCTTTCATCCTGCTGCTGTGGCTCTCTGTCTCCAGTCGGCTCTACAACTGATAGGGCTTTTGGTTAGGACATGTAGAAGAAAAAGGATGCCAGACTAGGAAGAGACTTTATGGAAGGGGAACTAGACTTTTGATCTGCTCCAGAATTGAACTGGTGAAATAGGGTGGGAGCTTCCGATTAGGACCTTTGTGGCTCTTTGAGTGTTTAAGATTGCCGACCCCTGTCTTAGATGATTCCAATCAAAACATTCAAAATTACACATTACAATTATTTTTGTTCTTTCCCTTCACTTAGAAAACTCCATTTTTTTCATTCTTTGCAATTGTCCAATTTGTTTTGTATCTGTTTTCAAGGAGACCTAGATGGTATGTAAGTTTTTGTATATAAAAATATTTAATCCTTCAAATGTATAGCAAAACCATGAAAGATAAATGGAGCCGAAAGCCAATTCATGACCTATCTATTAGAAATCTGAATCCCACTTTAGCAGAGGAAAAGAAAACTTATCTGATATCTGGGAAATCTATTTTTAAATGATTTTGCTTTTCTATAAATTGCCTCTTTATTTATCCTTCTAGATGCTTAATGATGCACATTAGCTTAGCATACCTCTGATTTATTTCTGCAGTAACAATTTAAGAAAATAATAGTGTGGAACTCTCTGCATTTATAAATATTTGGAAAAGAAATAAAATTATCCTTTTCTTTTACCTTGATATACTTTATTATGTAAATTTAAATTCAGTATTATAGATAAATGTGCTAGGCTTTGACTCAGATGGTCATCTAATCTAAGTTAAAAGAGTGAACTTAGTTCAAGAGTTCAACTTCTGAATTAAATTAAAAAGGTACTTTGGAAGAAGGCAGTGGCATGTCAATTTAAGATGATTAAGAAAAGTGTGCATCCAGGAAGTAATTTAGGGTCAAGTTAAATTCAAAGGAGGCCTTACCTTTACAATATGTGGCGACCAAACTAAAGAAAACAAACACTTTAATCTTTTCACCTTTACAGATGGTTAGTGTACAAATTACAACAATGAACTTTACCCTTTTTACTATTTATATTCCAATTTTTGACATATTATTTCTTCTGAATTAAATATTTGCTTTGCATTAAGATGGTATAATCAAGCAGTAAAAATCCTTTCAACTCCAAATCCTCCATAAAAAACACATAAAAACACTATAAGATATTGGAGGTTATTATCAAAACTGTAATATATCCTTGGCTTCCAGATATGTATTATTATCAAAACAGATGGAATTCTTTTCCTTTTGCCATCCCTTGCCTACTCTGTAGCTTTTGGAGGATTTAAGTGATGGATGGGAGACATTGAGTACCTTACCCATTCCTAGCCTGTAAAACATACAATGATAGATGTAAAAGAAGAAACAATCTTGTCATTGATTCAATCCATTGCAACAGCAGCCCAGGGTCATTTCTCAATGAGAACTATTCACCAGAAATGGCACTATATCAAGATATCACAAGATGTCCTTGACTATTTTTGATGAACAACAACAAAAATACTACCGTAAATGGGCAAAGCCCATGTTATAGATGCTCTAGAACTGTCACTGCTGGGAAGTAGAAATAGAGTTTAGTAATGATCAGTAAGAAGAGCCTCATTTTTACCCAAAAACCACCTCATTTGAAATGTCTGGAGATACATTGATAGACATGGCTTTGACAAAATTGCATAAGGTGGAGGAATATTCCAAAATACTGCTGGTGACTCTTCTCAGCCATCTTGATAGGTATGTTCGTATACAGTATTATTGGTTTCCTAATCGGGAGAACATTTCAACTTCATAACAACTTCAATGGGGGATATCCATTTAGGGATGGATGTATAGTGGTTCTTCCTTGTATTTTGCCATGTATCAATTAATGCCCTTCGAATATAATGCTGTTTAAAATATTTTGGTATTTCATGTGGTTCTGTTAGTAAAAAGGCATGCCATCCTGACAAAAGATCGTATCCTTCCAGTGTTGTTGTTGTTATTATTATTATTTTTATTATTATTATTATTATTATTATTATTTATTTATTAGATTTGTATGCCGCCCCTCTCCGTAGTAGTCGTCGATTGGTAAGTAATATCCAATCCTTCACTAAATTAAGAATTGCTGCCTTATAATATAGTTCCAAATTTGGAAGGCTGAATCCACCTCTTGTGCGGGGATCTTGTAGGCATTTAGTTTTTATTCTCGCTTTTTTCTTGGCCCAAATGATTTTTCGGAATTTTTTGTGGAGGTTATCAAAGAAAGATTTATTTTATTTAATTGGGGCAGTTTGGAATAAATACATAAAACGTGGTAGTATATTTGTTTTAATTGCTGCAATTTTTCCCATTATTGACAGCGGAAGTTTAGACCATTTGATAAGGTCTATATCAATATTGTTGGCAAGTTTATCATAGTTGTCTTTTTTAACCGTACTGCAATTGGCTGTGCCCTAAGTATTTTATTTTCTTTGTAGTTTTAAGTTTAGTTAGTTAGTTAGTTAGTTAGTTAGTTAGTTAGTTAGTTAGTTAGTTCTTCAAGTTTGTTTATCTGGTTCTGGGTCATATTTTTCGTTATTATCTTAGTTTTTTCCTTGTTGATATTTAGGTCAGCCACCTTTCCAAATCTTCAATTCTTTAATTGGACTTTTAATGTTACAGCTTTCTATTACTTAATGTACCACTATTGAATGAAATTTCACTGCAGCACTTAAAACGCTACTGGTCTCTATAATAAGAACTCAAAATTCAAAAACTTTCAACTCCAAATTGAAATGTACTCTTGGATTCTGTTTTTAACCCATCCCTTCGCCATAATTAAGAAAGGAGCAGGTATTGCTTGACCAAAATATGTTGAGCTGCTTCTATCATTCAGGACATGTAACAAGGAAGCTGATTTCACTTCCTCTG